>NC_041393.1:247772651-247836816 GCF_002162155.2 Triticum dicoccoides
CGCCGCCCGCGAATTGCGCCGACCCGCCAGTGCCCACCGCCCCGCCGGTGCACGCCTCCGCCGCCCTCCGGCGAGCTCCGCTCCAGCTCCGGCCCGCCGCCTCCGGCCTTCCCCTCGCCGCCGGACTCCGCCTCCGGCCAAATCCGGGCAGGAGGCACCCGGATCCGTTGCCCCGCCTCCGATCCGGCCGCCTCGGGCCCTCCCTCGCCATCTCCGGCGTGTTCTCCAGCGAGATCCGGCCTGCCTTGGAATCCGTGCACGAAGGTTGATTTCCCCCCCTCTGAAATTTGCCTGTCCTCGAATATGTGTAATTTTCATGCCATGTTTGACCTGTTGTATCTCTGCACCGGTAGTTCCGTTTCGTGCGTGTAATATGTCAAATTGTTCGTCTCGATGAGTACTTCATTTCATTCCATTGCATCATTTCCATTTGAGCTCATCTTGATGCCCTAAATGCTGTTGGAAGAGTGCTATGTGATGTTAATCTGCTGAAACTGTTATAACTTGCTCATTTGTCATTTTTGCCATGATTGATGTGTGCATCCTATGAGGTTGATGTCTACATGTGTTTTGATCTATGCCATGCCATATTTCCAGAGGTGCTATCCATGTATTTTTGTGATTTGTGTGCTGAGTGCATTGAGCTTGCTAAGTAGGGTACTTGCTGTTGCTGATTTCAGTCCCTGTTCTGCTGTTATTTTTATGCCATGTAAACTTGATGCTACAGAGAGATCCATGCTTATTTTGAGATACTTCAGTAAGGATATTTTGTACATATGGTTATGCTCTATCCATCCCTGCCCTTGGTTGCAATTATGGAGTAGCCTAGCATGTCATTTGAGTGCTCTACTTTTGCTTCAAAATGTTTCCTGGCAGATTGTCTACTTGTTATTCAATTTAGCCAAAGTTGCTATAGTTGATCGTTGCATGCTATGGACTTGTTCTTGACTTGGTTTTTTTTTACAAATATGTCTTCTTGATGATGCTATGCTTATCTTGTCATGCAATGACTTGTGGTGAGTGAATCGAGCTTGTTAAGTAGGGTTCATGATGTTGCTGTTTTGCTAGGCTGAATCTGTTATTTGGTGATGCTATGTAAACATGTTGCTACTAATCATTCTATGCATAATCTGGAGATGTTCTATAAACATGTTTTGATCTACATGTCATCCTATATCTATCCATGCCCCTGGTTGCATTTATAGGTTGCTGTAGCTTGTTGTAATCTTGCTCTAAAGTTGCTTCATAATGTTGCCGTCAGCCTGTTAACATTAAGTTCACTTGTTCCCATGTGTTTTGCTAGTGTTCCATGCACCCTATGAACTTGCTATTGCCATGCTTAGCTTCACAAACATGCCTTCTTACTGTTGGGTGCCTTGCCATGCCATGTATTGCTCTGTAGTGAGTGGTTCAAACTCACCAACATGCCTACTTATTGTTGTTCCTGCCATGTTTGAATCTGTCATATAACTTGCTATGTTTACGTGGGTGCCATCATAATTTCTGTTCCTTTTTGGCTTATGGTCAGTAAGGGACTATTGTTCTATGGGTTTAGTAGATTCATGCCATGCCTTTCTTTGCAATCATAAATTCCTGTAACATGTTGTTTGATAGCTCTAAACATTGCAACCTGATGTTATTCCTGCTAATGGCTGAAACTATTATTATTTGCAATCTTCCCATGTCCTTTTGAGCATGATCTAGTGATTTCTGGAGATAGCTCAGTGTTCATGTTTTGTTATGATTTACCTGAACTTCATGCCCATGCCTTTTGTTATTATGTTGAGCTGCTGTAGCTTGTTGTTTTGATGCTTGCAATATGCCTAGTTGCTGTTTTGGACAGATTGTGGTTATGACTTGTATAGTGTGGGTGTGTTGAACTCTTGCTCCGTTTTGAGTGTGCTCTATATGAAATTTGCTTAGAATTGCATGTAGTTTCATATTATCATGTTGCATCCTTGATTTGAGGTGTTTGCTTGATGTTTGTATGCATTTTGCATCGATGCCATGTTTAACTTGTGTTGCTCATATCTTCTAGTCCGTAGCTCCGAACTAAATGAACTTTATATGTAACTTGACTAGAATCTCGTGTAGATCATCTTTGTGCATCTTAACTTGCTGTTTAACAACTTGAACATAAGGTTTATTCAGATCTGGACCAATTTCGAAATATGCATATGAGGACTTACCGGAATTGTTATATGTTGTTCCCGGCCTCATTTAAACTTGCTTTGATGTGTTGTTCTTGTTTGCATCATCTCTTGCCATGAGTAGCTTCATGTAGCTTTGTCATGCATCATGCTTGTTGTGCATCATGCCTTGTTGATGTGTGGTGTGTTTACCATGTTGTGTGCTTCTTCTTGTTAGTTCCTGTTTCGTTGCGATCGTGAGGATTCGTTCGTCTACGCTTGGTTCGTCTTCCTGGCTTCGTCTTCTTCATGGACTCGTTCTTCTTCCTTGCGGGATTTCAGGCAAGATGACCGCTACCCAGGATCTCACTACTATCATTGCTATGCTAGTTGTTTCGTTCTATCGCTATGCTGCGCTACCTATCACCTGTTTATCAAGCCATCCCAAATTGCCATGAACCTCTAACCTTTGACACCTTTCCTATGCAAACCGTTGTTTGGCTATGTTACCGCTTTTGTTCAGCCCCTCTTATAGCGTTGCTAGTTGCAGGTGAAGTTGAAGATTTCTCCATGGTGGATAGGGTTTATGTTGGGATATCACAATATCTCTTATTTTAATTAATGCATCTATATACTTGGTAAAGGGTGGAAGACTCGGCCTTTTGCCTGGTGTTTTGTTCCACTCTTGCCGCCCTAGTTTCCGTCATACCGGTGTTATGTTCCCGGATTTTGCGTTCCTTACGCGGTCGGGTGATTTATGGGACCCCCTTGACAGTTCGCTTTGAATAAAACTCCTCCAGCAAGGCCCAACCTTGGTTTTACCATTTGCCTCACCACCACCTATACCCTTCCCTTGGGTCGGCCAACCCGAGGGTCATCTTTATTTTAGCCCCCCTGGGCCAGTGCTTGTCTAAGTGTTGGTCCGAACTGAGCTGCCTGCGGGGCCACCTCGGGGCAACTTGAGGGTTGGTTTTACTCGTAGCTAGTCTCATCCGGTGTTGCCCTGAGAACGAGATATGTGCAGCTCCTATCGGGATTTGTCGGCGCATCGGGCGGCTTTGCTGGTCTTGTTTTACCATTGTCGAAATGTCTTGTAAACCGGGATTCCGAGTCTGATCGGGTCTTCCTGGGAGAAGGAATATCCTTCATTGATCGCGAGAGCTTATCATGGGCTAAGTTGGGACACCCCTGCAGGGTATAATCTTTCGAAAGCCGTGCCTGCGGTTATTGGCAGATGGGAATTTGTTAATATCCGGTTGTAGATAACTTGACACCAGATCCGAATTAAAACGCATCAACCGTGTGTGTAGCCGTGATGGTCTCTTCTCGGCGGAGTTCGGGAAGTGAACACGGTTTCTGGGTTATGTTTGACGTAAGTAGGCGTTCAGGATCACCTCTTGATCATTGATAGTTGACGACTGTTCCTTTGCTTCTCTTCTCACTCTTATTTGCGTATGTTAGCCACCATATATGCTTAGTCGCTGCTGCAACCTCACCACTTTACCCCTTCCTTTCCCTTTAAGCTTTGCTAGTCTTGATACCCATGGTAATGGGATTGCTGAGTCCTCGTGGCTCACAGATTACTACAACAACAGTTGCAGGTACAGGTTTATCCGATGATCATGACGCGAGAGCGATGCTTGCTTGCGTTGAGTTCTTCTTCTGCTTCTTCGATCAGGGGATAGGTTCCAGGTCGGCAGCCTGGGCTAGCAGGGTGGATGTCGTTTGAGTTTCTGTTTGTGTTTCATCTGTATCTGGATGATGCTCTTATGTATTGTGATGTTGTATTCGTGTGGCATTGTATGCCTCTTGTATGTATCCCCATATATTATGTAATGTTGATGTAATGATATCCACCTTGCAAAAGCATTTCAATATGCGGGTCTATCCTTGGTGGGACCTTCGAGTTCCTTTTGGATAGGGTCGCATATTGGGCGTGACAGGTACTACCGCAGGGCAGCCACAGTCCAGGCAAGGTAGGCACAGATGTAAAAAATTACATCCGTGCCTACCTCCGCTGAAATTTTATCGGTGCGAAAATCGACACGGTACTACCGCGACTAGGGGTGCGGTACTGCTGTGAGGGGTGCGGATGTAAAAAATTACATCCGCCCCTACCTCCGCTCCGGCTGCTGCACTAGGCCAGGCGACACGGTACTACCGCTCCGCAGCACGGTACTACTGCGTAGGGCGTGGATGTAAAAAATTACATCCGCCCCTACGACCGCTTGAGCAGCGGCGCCAGGCCAGACCTCACGGTACTACCTCTTAGGAGGAGCGGTACTACCGTGGAAGCCCGCGATACTACCGTGCCGGAGCCCGGTACTACCACTGGCTTCTGCGGTAGTACCGCTCAGAGGAGCAGTACTACCGCCAGCCTGAGAAGAGCAACTCGGAGTCCTTCATTTCGCAGAGACAAGGTGAGACGAAGGAGAACTCCGAAGATCCAAAGGAAAGGAGGTGCAAAGGGGACGTGTACGTGAGATTCCACCCAAACCTTTCCAAAGCAGACCCCCTCTTAATAGTACGGCTTTCCTATGACTCAACTCCACCGAAAAGAACCATAGAGAAACGTCGTTTTCAATAATCTTCGAGGGGCAACAAATCATCTTGTGTTTAGTCATGATATATCTGGAAAGCTCGGTACACACGATTAGTCCGCAAAAGCATTGTCATCAATCACCAAAACTACTAAGGGACAAGGATGCCCTTACATCCTCAAACTACGGTCATCACCGAGAAGTATCCCGATTATTGTCACTTCGGGGTTGTCGGATCATAACACATAATAGGCGACTATAGACTTGCAAGATAGGATCAAGAAATCACATATATTCATGAAAACATAATAAGTTCAGATCTGAAATCATGGCACTCGGGCCCTAGTGACAAGCGTTAAGCATAGCAAAGTCATAGCAACATCAATCTCAGAACATAGTGGATACTAGGGATCAAACCCTAACAAAACTAACTTGATTACATGGTAAATCTCATCCAACCCATCAGCGTCCAGCAAGCCTACGATGGAATTACTCACGCACGGTGGTGAGCATCATGAAATTGGTGATGGAGGATGGTTGATGATGACGACAGCGACGAATCCCCCTCTCCGGAGCCCCGAACGGACTCCAGATCAGCCCTCCCGAGAGAGATTAGGGCTTGGCGGCGGCTCCGTATCTAAAATGCGATGAAACTTTCGCTCTGATTTCTCTCTCCGTGAAACAGAATATATAGAGTTGGAGTTGAGGTCGGTGGAGCATCAGGGGGCCTGAGGGAGTCCTGGACTAGGGGTGTCCGGATAGCCGGACTATCATCATCGGCCAGACTCCAAGACTATGAAGATACAAGATTGAAGACTTCGTCCCGTGTCCGGATGGGACTTTCCTTGGCGTGGAAGGCAAGCTTGGCGATACGGATATGTAGATCTCCTACCATTGTAACCGACTTTGTGTAACCCTAGCCCTCTCCGGTGTCCATATAAACCAGAGGGTTTTAGTCTGTAGGACAACAATCACAACAACAATCATACCATAGGCTAGCTTCTAGGGTTTAGCCTCCTTGATCTCGTGGTAGATCCACTCTTGTACTACCCATATCATCAATATCAATCAAGCAGGAGTAGGGTTTTACCTCCATCGAGAGTGCCCGAACCTGGATAAAAACATCGTGTCCCTTGTCTCCTGTTACCATCCGCCTAGACGCACAGTTCGGGGCCCCCTACCCGAGATCCGTCGGTTTTGACACCGACATTGGTGCTTTCATTGAGAGTTCCTCTGTGCCGTCGCAATCAGGAAGGATGCCTCTTCCCGTCTTTAAAGACGGTACTATTGCCAAGGGAGCTTTGGCCACCGGCCAAACTATCCGCTAGGTGGTTTTCTTATGACCGCCTGTTCGGCAGCCGCTCCGACGATGACCTCCCGGGTCATCAAAAGAGATCTTCACGTCAACTCGGAATTCGCTGAGCAGCTGGATCCGATGGAGCTCTCCTCCGTAAACGAGCTCTTGGATCGCTTCGCCGCCCTAGGAGTCGCTACAGACTATGATCAGATTGGGCTTAAAACCGATCTGAGAGAGATCAACTCTCCCCAGGCTACCCACCACGTTGCTGTGGTGGAGGAACAACGCGGCGACTCTTCTTCTATGTTAAAGACCAGTTATGTCCGGATTCCGGATCCCTCCATGCCGGATTCCCGCGGAGGGACGGACGTCAACCAAGTACTGAACCTAAAGTCCGGTAGCGGACCTGATTCGTTGGACGACATCCAACAATCCAAGCTTCCAAATTCGGAAACTTTTCGGCCCTTGAGCCTCAAGTTGGGCCGGGTTCCGGACTTAATTCCACCCGCCCACCCAAACATAAGCAATCTATATCAAATCCGGCAAGAGCCCGCTGAAACAGTACATCATTACTGGGCCAGATTCCTCCTGGTCATGAACATGATAAAGGACTGTCGTGAGGAAAACGTAATCTCAATATTCTGTAGCAATTGCACGGACAAGGGAATCTTGAATGCCATAAGTCGTCGCGAAATTACACGCTTCGCCGACCTGGCGTCCATAGTACGAAAGTACTGTGCGATGGAGAGTATCTGGAAAACCGAAACTAAATTTTGGGACAATCCGGCTCCGAACACAACCCTAGTCCGAAATAAAAGGGTGCATCACGCTCAGGCACCCAGGACAAAAACCAAAAAGCAAAAACCCCATAAATGGCACGGAACCGTACTGGAGGGATGGCTCAGCGGACCCTTCAAAATCCATAGTACAGAGGGCGCCACTCCAACACATAGCCTTCGAGCATGTTGGATACTGCGGCAGTTGGCCAAAAGTGGCTAAGAGCTTCTAGCCCCGGAGAACCACCCCAACAGTACCAGTACGGTATTAACAGTCTTCGAGACTTTCGCATCAAATAATATGCGGAAACGAACAATCCGCAGCCTCACCGAAGTCTACCAAGTAGCAACAACAAATCCATGGAGCGACACGGCTATCACCTTCAACGCCAGCGACAAACCTAAATTCCGAACAGCCCGAGCACCAGCCGCATTGGTCCTCGGTCCAATAGTGGACGGTTTTTGCCTTACCAAGGTACTCATGGATGGCGGCAGCGGATTAAACCTCATCTACGAGGAAACCCTTCAAAAAATGGAAATAGACTGGAGCCGCATTGAGCGAAGCAGCACAACCTTAAGAGGAATAACCACTAGCCGGGAAGCACGCTGCACAGGAAAAATCACACTTGATGTGGTGTTCGGCTCGCCGGACAATTACAGGTCTGAGGAGGTCACGTTCCAGGTGGCCCCGTTCAGCAGCGGATATCACGCTTTATTAGGGCGAGAGGCATTCACAATTTTCCAAGCCATACCCCATTACGGGTACATGAAGCTTAAAATGCCCGGGCCCAATGGAATCATCACTCTTGTCAGTGATCCGGACATAGCACTGCGCGCCGAAAACAAGACAGCCGCACTAGCCCTAGAGGCACTATCCGAAGCCCTAGCGGCAGAGGAACTCACTGCGTTGCACTCCACGGTGAACAGGGACGATGTGATACTCGATAAGAGATCCAAGTCCACCTCTTTTAAACCAGCGGACGAAATAGTCAAATTCCAGGTCCATCCAACGGACCCCACAAAGACGGCCTCCATTGGGGCACAGTTAAACCCTGATGTAGACGCCGCACTACGAGAATTCCTTCGGGAGAACTGGGACATCTTTGCCTGGCACCCTTCAGTTATGCCAGGAATCCCATGCAGATTGGCAGAACACAGCCTAAACATCCTAAAAGGATTCAAGCCAGTCAAACAGGCTCTTCGGCGATTTTCCGAACCCAAAAGACAGGCAATGGAAGAGGAGCTAGCCAAACTATTGGAAGCCGGATTCATCAGAGACATCAAACATCTGGACTGGCTAGCGAACCTGGTAATGGTACCAAAAAAGGACAAACCCTGGCACCTGTGCGTCGATTTTAAAGACCTTAACAAGGCTTGTCCAAAGGATCCTTTCCCCCTTCCCCGCATCGATCAAATCATCGATGCTACCGCAGGACACGATTCATTGTGCTTCCTCGACGCATACTCTGGCTACCATCAAATCAAGATGGCGGAGGCAGACCAAGCCACAACGGCATTCATTACTCCATACGGACCATTCTGCTTCAACACAATGCCCTTCGGACTCAAAAACGCCGGCGCAACATATCAGCGCATGATTCAGACATGTCTGGCTACACAGATTGGCAAAACAGTGGAGGCATACATAGACGACGTGGTCGTCAAGACCAAACACGTCGAAACTCTAGTAGACGACTTGAGGCTCACATTCGACAACCTTCGAGCATATGACATTAAGCTCAACCTGGAAAAATGCGTTTTCAGCATACCAGACGGAAAGCTCTTGGGCTTCATTGTATCCGGTAGAGGAATTGAAGCAAACCCAGCCAAGATCCGAGCTCTGTCACAGTTGGATATCCCAAAAAACTTCAAACAAATACAAAAATTAACTGGATGCATGGCGGCTTTAAGCCGCTTCATCTCCCGTTTGGGAGAAAAGGCATTGCCCCTCTATCGCCTCCTCAGGCGCACCAAACACTTCGAGTGGACGGATGCTACCACGGCCGGACTCGAAGAAATAAAGGCCATATTGGCAAAAAATCCGGTCCTGGCCGCGCCTAACCTGGGCGAACCGATGTTATTATATATCGCGGCAACACATCAAGTTGTCAGCACGGTACTCATCGTCGAACGAGAAACAGAAGGACACAAATTCCCTCTTCAAAAACCAGTGTACTACGTATCCACTGTCTTAACCCCATGCAAGTCCCAGTATCCACATTATCAAAAGATAGTGTATGCGGTGTTCATGGCATCCCGGAAGCTGCGACACTACTTTCAAGAGTGTTCGATAACAGTTGCCTCCGAAGTACCTCTCAACGACATTATAAACAACCGCGACGTGACGGGCAGGATTGCAAAATGGGCCATCGAGCTCTTACCATTCGACATAACCTACAAACCACGGCGAGCTATAAAGTCGCAAGTTTTGGCTGACTTCATCGCCGAATGGACCGAAGCCGAACTCCCTAAAGAGTACGGCGCATACTCCAATTGGATCATGCATTTCGACGGCTCCAAAATGTTGGCCGGCTTGGGGGATGGCGTCGTATTGACGTCCCCAACCGGAGACACAGTCCAATACGTACTTCAGATAATGTACATGGAGTCCAACAATGCAGCCGAATATGAGCCCCTTCTACATGGTCTCCGGATGGCAATCTCCATGGGTATTCAACGCCTAGAAGTGCGTGGGGATTCAAACCTCGCAATATCCCAAATAAACGGAGACTTTGACGCCAAGGATCCGAAAATGGCAGCCTATCGTAATGCCATCTTAAAAATGTCAGCTCGGTTCGGAGGACTCGAATTCCACCATGTAGCCCGGGATAATAACCAGGCAGCCGACGTGTTGGCACGCATCGGTGCAAAACGCGACGCCGTCCCTCCAAACATGTTCCTGGAGCGGCTCTTTAAGCCATCCGTATTATGGGAAGAGGAGTCCGGAAATAACAACCCGGAACCAACTGTACCACCCAACACGGAACATTCTGACACAATCGATGGCTCAGCCAATGAAATAACACCTTCAGCCCACGAAATAATGGTAGTAATTGCCCCGTGGACGGAACCATTCCTAGCCTACTTAATAAGGCAGGAACTTCCCGAAGACCAAAACGAGGCCCGCTGCATAGTTCGGCGATCTAAAGCCTACAAGGTCCGTGAGGGAGAGCTTTATAAGAAAAGCACAACCGGAGTCCTTCAAAGGTGCATCTCCGAAGAGGAAGGGCGAAATCTGCTGGCTGAAATTCACGCCGGACTCGGTGGGCACCACGCCGCAGCCCGAGCCCTTGTAGGCAAGGCCTTCCGTACAGGATTTTATTGGCCGACGGCCCGGGCAGATGCTCAGGACTTAGTCCAGTGATGCGTCGGGTGCCAGCTTTTTGCTAATCAAAGCCACATGCCACACACCGCCCTCAAAACTATACCCATCACCTGGCCATTCGCGGTCTGGGGGCTTGACATGGTTGGACCCCTTAAAGGGGGAACCCATAAGCAAAAATACCTATTGGTAATGGTGGACAAATTCACCAAATGGATAGAGGCCAAGCCAGTTAAAACGGCCGAATCCGGACCAGTGATAGACTTCATATCTGGGGTAGTACACCGCTATGGCGTCCCCCACAACATCATCACCGATAACGGCACGAACTTCACGACCGACGAGGTTAAACTCTGGTGCAAAAATATGGGCATTAAGCTCGACTACGCTTCAGTCTATCACCCTTAAACCAACGGTAAAGTTGAACGAGAAAATGGTCTAATCATGAGCGGCATCAAACGCAGATTAGTGCGGTCCCTTACGGAATCTAACACGCACTGGGTAGAGGAGCTCGACTCTGTACTTTGGGGGATGCGGACCACGCCAAACCGTACTACCGGATTCACACCATTCTTTATGGTATACGGCGCAGAGGCAGTTTTGCCCTGCGATATAATTCATGACTCACCTCGAGTGCGCATGTACGAAGAAAGAGAAGCCGAGTTGGATCGGCAGGACAGCTTGGACGCATTGGAGGAGGAGCGCGACGTGGCAAAGGCTCGTTCTGCATTCTATCAGCAGCAGGCTCAAAGATATCAAAGCAGAGAAGTACGGGCTAAAACTTACAATGTTGGTGAACTAGTTCTACGCCTGCCGGATAAGAAAAGGGACAAACTCAAGCCCAAATGGGAAGGTCCCTTTATCATCGACCAAGTCCTGACCGGCGGAGCATACCTTCTGCGAAACGCATCGGACAACCGACTCGAGCCGAACCCATGGAACGCAGCCCGCCTCCGAAGATTCTACGCCTAGCGCCGGACTCAGAGTTCGTCTCCTTCCTCCGTCCACATTTTATACTTCAATTGTTTTTTGTTTCTCTCTTTTCTCCCACCTTTTTCATAAAGCCCTTGAGGGCTGATTTGTGCATTGTTCGCACACACTTGACGTGCTACTCGCACTCATTATACCTGGGGGCTTCTTTAACAGAAGCTTATTTATACGGGCTTCATGCCCAACACATGCGTCAAACTTCCGCATGTACCTTTTATTCACCATTATATGCATCGATATGACTTAAGTTTTGGCCAAGCTGGGTTGCCTAGCTCCTGTGCTTACCCCTACGTTCCCGATTGTTCGGCTAGGAGGTAAAGGGAGCACCTCTGCGATTGTTACTACCGGGTCAGCCGGATGTGTACCTCAGACTGGGTGAAGCCGAAAGCTAGCGTTCTTAAGGGAATATTCGGTCGGTGACTTGAAAGATGATTTCTCATTTATTTATTTATCTGTCCCCAGATGTTTTCCTGCTCTTTTCGCAGTCCGGACATGCACTTTAGGGCATGCCTCCCAAGGAAAGGAACCCCTAACGGATCTATTCTCCCTGGAAGATGTTTCTTACTAACCATGTAATATAACATAACTAGCTGGGCACTTGTCTGATAAAGCACTAATGACCCCTACGCCTGGTCTCCATGCATGCCCCGGTTTTTTGCATAACCGCGAGGGTATTCGGACACACTCCGGACTGTTGGGTCCCGAGGTTGAAGCGAAAAGGTCCGCAAAGACAAACGATCTACAATCCGGCTAGAAGGCATTATACATGTCATTTTAAAAATACATCGTCACATTGACTGATTGTACTCCTCTTCAATCCCATCTAACAGGCTGTCTAATTTACAGTCCCGTTGGGAATACTTAGCGGCCAACTCTACTTGGCCGTACACTAAGCTCACAGGGATCTCCTTCCCATCGGGCCCCACAGGTCCGACCTCGGCCATGTGGTTCGGATCCGCCTTCTTGTACCGCGTCTTCACCATGGCCTAGGCCTCCCTGGCGCCTTGACGACAGGCCAATATCTTCCATAGACGGAAGTGCTGCCGTGCTCCCTGAAGCTTCTCCGCAAGCCCTCCAAGACCCTCAGGTAGGGAGACGGACGGCCATAAGGCCTGGGCGACGCCACTCATCGCCTGCCGAACACGTTCATGCAGTTGCAGCAGCTCGAAAAGTTGGTCACCCGTTGAACCGGGCATTTCCTCCGCAGGGCGACCTGTGAGCACACCTACAGACACATTTCTGTCAATCAACTTCCTCACCGAACTCTTCTTTTCAAAAGAGTTTGCTCAAGCACTTACTGTAGATGTCACGACAAAGCCGCTGATTCTCCTTCACGGAGCCAGACAGCTGGGCCCGAACACCTTTTAGCTCTTCTCCAAGCTGGGTGTGGGCATCTTGGAGTTTGTTCCTCTCCTCCTGCACCTTCATAAGCACCCTCTCGCCGGCCTTCAGCTGGCGCAGTAGCTGTTGCTTGTCCGGATCAAGTCCGGCAACATCTGCAAAATTATTGTCAGACTTATACACACGCTGCACACCGCTTATCTTTTAGAAATATTCATTACCGGAGGGGGTCTCCGTGTCTCCTCCTGCGGCAGCTAGTGCGGCCTCAAGTTGGGCCTTGCACTCTTGTAGCTCCTGGGACAATCGGGTATTCTTCTCCGTAAGATCCTGCATATCAAATGATCCTTAAATCAGTTATTTTCACTACTTTAAGTCTCGGGGGCTACTGGCATATACAACTATTAAAATCCCTTACCCGTATGTCTTTCACATACTGCTCTGTGGCTCTGGTTAAACCATCTTGAGCGGCACGGAGGTGCACGTCTCCCGCGTTAAAGGCATTCAACGCCTCCGGGGAGAAACACGCGTCACGAAGAACTGTCCGGCGGCGCCTGTGATTCATGGGGCTCTCCACCTCAGACCTGGTGGCGGACAGCCTGTTGGCATCCTCCGTTGGAGGAGCATCCGGCTTGCGCCTTGCGCTCGCCTCCCCCTCTGGACCAGGTGTTGGAGCCTAGCTGGCGGAGGCTTGGTTGGCAACCTCTCCGGGCATAGTCCGGCGAGCGCTCTTTCTCCTAGAAAAGTCATGAGCATCAATATACTTCATAGGGGTCTTTTCCTTAAAAACGATGGCGTGCCATACCGTTGCGGCGACGTTTCAATTCGCACCGCACCCCTCTTCCGCCTGCTCGGCCGAGCTGACCCTGGTTGGTCAGCTGCCGCAGGATCAGCTTCCCGCCTTGGAGGCGCCTCCTGCGAGACGCCGTTGGTATGCGGTGGTCAGAAATAGGCACGGACGAAGTAATGGTGTCAGGGCTCCGGTCATAGTTACCTGGGAAGCCGGAGATAAACCGGGGTAGTCAGCCATAATGGCGACTAGAGCATTGTCCATGCTAAGTTGGTGGAACACCCCGTCAATCAGCTCCACCTTTATGTCCGGATCCTCTTCGGAGGCCGGATCAAGGGATCTTCCTGAATCCTCGGGTTGTGGAGCCGGACTGTGTATGCCCTCCACATCCCGGCGCAGTTCCTGCGTCAAAATCACAAAGTAAGACACTTAACTTTGAAAGCACGGATCGGATGAATAAACGTCCGCCTACCTAGCTCCGAGGGTTATTCATGGAGAATCTGTTCAATGGGCTCGTTTGGAGGAAGTCCTCCTTCTCCCCCTTGTACAAGCCGGACATGATCTTCACTAGATCTGCGGCCGATCCCGGCCCCTTGCGGCCATGACGGGTGGCGTCATTCTCCCCATTGAAATCCCACATGGGGTGGCCCCTATATTGGAGTGGCTGCACCCCTCGCATAATGCACGTGGCCATGACTCCAATCATGATCAATCCGGAATGAGCCAGCAACCTTATCCGGCCCATCAAATAATGGACGCTCCTGTCATCCTCCTGTTGAGGGCTCCGCGGGCGCCAACTCAGGCGTTTCTTCAGAGGAGCATTGCTGAACTCCGGGAGGCCGATCCGAACTGGGTCCGGCAGTGGGGCATCTTCCACATAAAACCATTCCGAGGGCCAGTCTTCGGAAGCCTTCTTTGGGGTTCCGGATAGATATCCGGTTCCGGCGATGCGCCATATTTCGGCTCCGCCCACTTGATATATCGACCCCTCGTGAGAACGGGGTACGAGGCAAAACAGTCTCTTCCATAGTGCAAAATGGGGCTCGATGCCCAGGAACAGCTCGCACAGAGCTACGAAGCCCGCAATGTGCGGAATGGAGGCGGGCGTAAGGTGATGAAGCTGGAGTCCGTAGAACTCCAGAAGCCCCCGGAGAAACGGATGTATGGGGAATCCGAGCCCCCTTATTAGATAAGGGACGAAACATACCCGCTCTCCTTTAGAGGGGCTGGGGGTGTTCTCCGCCTGCTTTCCACCTTTGTAGGTGGCCAGCCCGGCTCGAACCGGGACCATAAAGGCCGGAGGAAGGTATCCCTCCGCTTGGAGCATCACCAGCTCACTGTGCGGGACTGAACATCTCCTCCAATCTCCTGGTTGAGGGCTGGGAGCGCGAGAGGAGGAGCCGCGTCGACGGTCCATGATGGAGTGGATTTTTGTCAGAAGCGCTCCGATGAGTAGTCGCGGAAGGAGGACGGTGTGATTTGGATCTGGATTCTTGCCTCTCTTATAGGCAGCTTATTCGCGCAGCTAGGGGGTAAAATGTAAAAATACCCTAGCCTTTCGCATTCGCACGACGCGTGGAAGAGGGCCATTATTGGGCGTGGAAGCCAAGGAGCGCAACATTTATAAGGAAGCCGGACACTATTCGGCAGGCACATGGAATTTGGAGGAGAACCCGCCTTGCAACACCGAAGACAATGTACGCGCTGGACTCGTCGTCATTGAAGCCTGGTTTGGGGGCTACTGAGGGAGTCCTGGACTAGGGGTCTCCGGATAGCCGGACTATCATCATCGGCCGGACTCCAAGACTATGAAGATACAAGATTGAAGACTTCGTCCCGTGTCCGGATGGGACTTTCCTTGGCGTGGGAGGCAAGCTTGGCGATACGGATATGTAGATCTCCTACCATTGTAACCGACTTTGTGTAACCCTAGCCCTCTCCGATGTCTATATAAACCGGAGGGTTTTAGTCCGTAGGACAATAATCACAACAACAATCATACCATAGGCTAGCTTCTAGGGTTTAGCCTCCTTGATCTCGTGGTAGATCCACTCTTGTACTACCCATATCATCAATATCAATCAAGCAGGAGTAGGGTTTTACCTCCATCGAGAGGGTCCGAACCTGGGTAAAAACATCATGTCCCTTGTCTCCTGTTACCATCCGCCTAGACGCACAGTTCGGGGCCCCCTACCCGAGATCCGCTGGTTTTGACACCGACAGGGCCCACGAGCAGGGGGCGCGCCTAGGGGGAGGGGGCGCGCACCCACCCTCGTGGACAGGGTGTGGCCCCCTTGGCCTTGATTCTTTCGCCAGTATTTTTTATATTTTCCAAAAGTTATCTCCGTGGATTTTCAGGTCATTCCGAGAACTTTTGTTTTCTGCACAATAAACAACACCATGGCAGTTCTGCTGAAAACAGCGTCAGTCCGGGTTAGTTTCATTCAAATCATGCAAGTTAGAGTCCAAAACAAGGGCAAAAGTGTTCGGAAAAGTAGATACGTTGGAGACGTATCAACTCCCGCAAGCTTAAACCTTTGCTTGTCCTCAAGCAATTCAGTTGATAAACTGAAAGTGATAAAGAAAAACTTTTACAAACTCTATTTGCTCTTGTTGTTGTAAATATGTAAAGTCAACATTAAAATTTTGAGCAAAGATTATGAACTAACCATATTCACAATAACACTTAGGTCTCATATTTACTTATATCAATGGCATAATCAGCTAGCGAGCAATAATAATAAAACTCGGATGACAACACTTTCTCAAAACAATCATAATATGATATAACAAGATGGCATCTCGCTAGCCCTTTCTGAGACCGCAAAACATAAATGCAGAGCACCTTTAAAGATCAAGGACTGACTAAACATTGTAATTCATGGTAAAAGAGATCCAGTCAAGTCATACCCAATATAAACTAATAGTAATGCACGCAAATAAAGCGGTGCTCTCCAGTGGGTGCTTTTTAATAAGAGGGCAATGACTCAACATAAAAGTAAATAGATAGGCCCTTCACAGAGGGAAGCAGGGATTTGTAGAGGTGCCATAGCTCGATTTTGAAATAGAGATGAATAACATTTTGAGCGGTATACTTTCACTGTCAACGCAACAACTATGAGATCTCGATATCTTCCATGCTACACACATTATAGGTGGTTCCCAAACAGAATGGTAAAGTTTATAATCCCCCACCACCAACAAGCATCAATCCATGGCTTGCTCGAAACAACGAGTGCCTCCAACTAACAACAGCCCTGGGGGAGTTTTGTTTATTTATTTTGATTTGCTTTGATCTTTTTGATCATGGGACTGGGCATCCCGGTTACCAGCCATTTTCTCGTGAATGAGGAGCGGACTCCACTCCTCTTGAGAATAACCCACCTAGCATGGAAGATACAAACAACCCTAGTTCAAACATGAGCTACTCGAGCATACAAAACAGAATTTCATTTAAAGGTTTGGAGTTTGGCACATACAAATTTACTTGGAACGGCAGGTAGATACCGCATATAGGAAGGTATGGTGGACTCATATGGAATAACTTTGGGGTTTATGGAGTTTGGATGCACAAGCAGTATTCCCGCTTAGTACAGGTGAAGGCTAGCAAAAGACTGAGAAGCGACCAACTGAGAGAGCGGCAATAGTCATGAACATGCATTAAAATTAGTTTACACCAAGTGCAAGCATGAGTAGGATATAATCCACCATGAACATAAATATCGTGAAGGCTATGTTGATTTTTTGAACTACATGCGTGAACATGTGCCAAGTCGAGTCACTCAATTCATTCAAAGGAGGATACCATCCCATCATACCACATCATAATCATTTTAATAGCATGTTGGCACGCAAGGTAAACCATTATAAACTCATAGCTAATTAAGCATGGCATAAGTAACTATAATCTCTAAATGTAATTGCAAATATGTTTACTTCATAATAGGCTGAATTAGGAACGATGAACTCATCCTATTTACAAAAACAAAAGAGGTTGAATTCATACCAGCTTCTCTCATCTCAATCAGTCCATCATATATCGTTATTATTGCCTTTCACTTGCACGACCGAGCGGTGTGTATAATAATAATAGTGTACGTGCATTGGACTAAGCTGGAATCTGCAAGCATTCAATTCAAGAGAGAAGACAAAGTAATATGGGATCTAAGTTAAATCAATAACCATGAATATGAGAGCCACTAAACATTTTCAATATGGTCTTCTACTCTCAACCCCCAAAGGAAAGAAAAGAAAATAAAACTATTTACACGGGAAAGCTCCCAACAAGTAAAAGAAGAACGAGAAATCTTTTTGGGTTTTCATTTTAACTACTACTACAAGCATGGAAATTAAACTAACTAATTTTTTGGTTTTCTCAAGGTTTATCAAACACACAAGAAGAAAGCTAGAAAAAGAAATTAAACTAGCATGGATAGTACAATGAAAGAGTATGAGCACCGACAACTAGAATAGTGTGTGAACATGAATGTAAAGTCGGTGAGATATACGTACTCCCACAAGGTTAGGCTTTTGGCCTAAGTTGGTCTAATGCCAAGGATAGCCTCGCTGATATCCGAAGTTATAACTGGGGTCGTACTGAGATGCAGCAGCCAATGCATCCTGATCTGCGGCATGTTGGCGAGCCACCTCCGCTCTCCCCTCGTGTTCAGCTGCCTCCTCCCTGGTGACAACATATATTCGTTTTGCCTGATAATCAAAAAGGGAAGGAGTAGGGAGAGTAACACGGACAACGCGGCGTCTGTCAAAGATTAGCCGATACTGGAGGAATTATTCATTCCTCAAAAGAAAACGATGTCTGACCATCGCGTCATAATCTAAATAAGTAGGAGGCAACTCCATATCCTCCTCTCGTGGAGATATACCAAGATAATTAGCAACACGGGTCACATAAATCCCTCCAAATAAATCTCCAGATATACCATTATTATGCAACCTATGTGCAACTATTGCCCCCAAGTTGTAATCTTTATTACCTAACACAGCACTCTTGAGGACACAAAGATCAGGGACATACATGTGACATGCTTCATCCTTACCGTTAATGCATCTACCAATGAAGAGAGCAAAATAATGTATAGTAGGAAAGTGAATGCTCCCTATGGTAGCTTGTGCTATATCCCTAGATTCTCCCACAATAATACTAGCAAGAAAGTCCTTATATTCAAATTTGTGGGGTTCATGAACATTGCCCCACTGCGGGAGTTTGCAGGCAGTAGTAAAATCTTCTAGGTCCATGGTATAAGATTCATCATAAATATCAAACAGGACATTCTGAGAATTACATGAAGATGAAAATTTAAACCTTCTCACGAATGAATCAGTCAATTGGTAGTACTGAGGACACTTATCTTGTATGAAGTCCTCAAGATCGGCATTACACACGTATGCGTCAAATTCATCCTTGATGCCTGCATTGACCATAAAATGCTCTCACGGCCACTCACAAGCCCGCACTTCGGCTTCCCTTGGTGGTTCATCGTCTTGCTCACGCATATCACGCCTAGGTCCTCTCTTAGTTGAGGAACCACCTTGGTACATTCTCCTCAACATATTTCTCTCCTCTGAAAAATTTCTGAAATTTTTAGTAACTTCAAAATAAAAGTGAATCAAACTAAACAAGATTGATAGCAACTACTCCCACAAGTGCCTAGAGCCTATATCATGCATTAGAATTACTTGGGACCTCATAATTTGACATGCAAGCTCAAGAACAGGGTCACCTATGCAGCAAAAATTTGCAATGAATAAAGCACTATAACAAAAACTAATTGGACCAATGGAGGAGTCACATACCGAGCAACAATCTCCCAAAGCAGTTTTGTGAATGGAGCTTTGAGCAAAGAGATCGAAAATCGCAGCAAAATGAGTTAGAACTCATGCTTGAGCTGGATGGGGATTTTTTGGGAGGAAGATGGAGTGTGTGGGTGCAAGAATAAGTGGAGGGGGCCACCGTGGGCCGACAAGACAGGGGGGCGCGCCCTCCACCCTCATGGCCAGGTGCTTGCCCCCCCCCCCCCCTGCAGTGTTCTCAGTGCCTAATATCCTCAAATATTCCATAAAAATCATACTAAATTTGCAGGGCATTTGGAGCACTTTTATTTTTGGGATATTTTTTATTGCACGGAAAATTCAGAAAACAGACAGATAATACTATTTTTTCTTTATTTATTCTAAATAACAGAAAGTAAAAAGAGGGTACAGAAGGTTATGCCTTCTAGTTTCATCCATCTCATGATCATCAAAATGAATCCACTAACAAGGTTGATCAAGTCTTGTTAACAAACTCATTCCGAATAACACGGAACCGGAGAAATTTCAAACGACACTAGGTTACCTCAACGGGGATATGAACATCCCCAACAGTAAGAATATCATACTTTTACTTCACAATAGGAAGAGGAAATTCAAAACCTCCAATAATGATAGTTGGAACTTTTCCAATAGAATTGATGCTATGAACTTGAGGTTGTTTCCTCGGAAAGCGTACCGTATGCTCATTACCATTAACATGAAAAGTGACATTGCCTTTGTTGCAATCAATAACAGCCCCTGCAGTATTCAAAAAGGGTCTACCAAGGATAATCGACATACTATCGTCCTCGGGAATATCAAGAATAACAAAGTCCGTTAAGATAGTGACATTTGCAACCACAACAGGCACATCCTCACAGATACCGACAGGTATAGCAGTTGATTTATCAGCCATTTGCAAAGATATTTCAGTAGGTGTCAACTAATTCAATTCAAGTCTACGGTATAAAGAGAGAGGCATAACACTAACACCGGCTCCAAGATCACATAAAGCAGTTTTAACATAATTTCTTTTAATGGAGCATGGTATAGTTGGTACCCCTGGGTCTCCAAGTTTCTTTGGTATTCCACCCTTAAACATATAATTGGCAAGCATGGTGGAAATTTCAGCTTCCGGTATCTTTCTTTTATTTGTAATGATATCCTTCATATATTTAGCATAAAGATTTAATCTAAGCATATCAGTTAAGCGCATACGTAAGAAAATAGGTCTAATCATTTCAGCAAAGTGCTCAAAATCCTCATTATCCTTTGTCTTGGATGGTTTAGGAGGAAAGGGCATGGATTTCTGAACCCATGGTTCTCTTTCTTTACCGTGCTTCCTAGTAACAAAGTCTCTTTTATCGTAACGTTGATTCTTTGATTGTGGGTTATCAAGATCAACAGCAGGTTCAATCTCTACATCATTATTATTGCTAGGTTGAGCATCAACATGAACATTATCCTTAACATTATCACTAGGCTCATGTTCATCACCTGATTGTGTTTTAGCATCAGAAACATAAATATCATTGGGATTCTCAGGTGTGTCTATAACAGGTTCACTAGAAGCATGCAAAGTCCTCTCATTTTTCTTTTTTCTTTTTAGCAGAACTAGGTGCCTCTAAATTATCTCTCTGAGAATCTTTCTTGATTCTCTTAGGGTGGCCTTCAGGATACAAAGGTTCCTGAGTCATTCTACCAGTTCTAGTAGCCACTCTAACAGCAAAATCATGTTTATTATTTAATTCATCGAGCAAATCACTTTGAGCTTTAAGTACTTGTTCAGCTTGAGTGGTAACCATAGAAGCATATTTGCTAATGAGTTTAAGTTCACCTTTAACTCTAGCCATATAATCACTCAAGCGTCCTATCTCGAAAGCATTATTCTTTAACTCTCTACCAACATAAGCATTAAAACTTTCTTGTCTAGCCATAAAGTCATCAAATTCATCTAAGCATTGGCTATAAAATTTAGTAGACGGGATTTCAGCTTTATCATATCTATAGAGAGAATTTACCTTTACTACCTGTGTCGGGTTATCAAGACAATGTGTTTCTTCGACAGGCGGTAAATTAAGACCATGTATTTCTTCAATAGGAAGTAAATTCTTAACATCTTCAGCTTTAATACCTTTTTCTTTCATTGATTTCTTTGCCTCTTGCATATCTTCAGGACTGAGAAATAGAACACCCCTCTTCTTCGGAGTTGGTTTGAGAATAGGCTCAGGAGTTGGCTCAATTGGCTCAGGAATTGGTTCAGGAAGAGTCCAATTATTTTCATTAGTCAACATATTATTCAATAACAATTCAACTTGGTCGACTGTTCTTTCCCTGAAAACACAACCAGCACAACTATCCAAGTAGTTCTTGGAAGCATTGGTTAGTCGATTATAAAAGATATCAAGTATTTCATTTTTCTTAAGAGGATGATCAGGCAAAGCATTAAGTAATTGGAGAATCCTCCCCCAAGATTGTGGGAGACTCTCTTCTTTGATTTGCACGGAATTATATATTTCTTGCAAGGCAGCTTGTTTCTTATGAGCAGGGAAATATTTAGCAGAGAAGTAATAAATCATATCCTGGGGACTACGCACACAACCAGGATCAATAGAATTAAACCAAGTCTTAGCATCACCCTTTAATGAGAATGGAAATATCTTAAGGATATAGTAATAGCGAGACTTCTCATCATTAGTAAACAGGGTGGCTATATCATTTAACTTGGTAAGATGTGCCACAACAGTTTCAGATTCATAGCCATAAAAAGGATCAGATTCAACCAAAGTAATAATCTCAGGATCAACAGAGAATTCATAATCCTTATCAGTAACACAGATAGGTGAAGTAGCAAAAGCGGGGTCATGTTTCATTCTAGCATTAAGAGATTGTTGCTTCCATTTAGCTAATAACTTCTTAAGATCATATCTATCATTGCAAGCAAAAATAGCTCTAGCAGCTTCTTCATCCACAACATAACCCTCAGGAACAACAGGCAATTCATACTTAGGGGGAGAACCTTCATCATCACTATCATCAATAATTTCATCTTCAATAATTTCATTCTCTCTAACCCTAGCAAGTTGTTCATCAAGAAATTCACCTAATGGCAAAGTAGTATCAAGCATAGAAGTAGTTTCATCATAAGTATCATGTGTAGCAGAAGTGGCATCATCAATAACATGCGACATATCAGAATTCATAGCAGTAGAAGGTTTAGGTGTCGCAAGCTTACTCATAACAGAAGGAGAATCTAGTGCAGAGCTAGATGGCAGTTCCTTACCTCCCCTTGTAGTTGAGGGAAAAATATTAATTCTTGCGTCTTTCAAGTTCTTCATAGTGATCAGCAGATATAAATACCAAGTGACTCAAAGAATAGAGCTATGCACCCCGGCAACGGCGCCAGAAATTAGTCTTGATAACCCACAAGTATAGGGGATCGCAACAGCTTTCGAGGGTAGAGTATTCAACCCAAATTTATTGATTCGACACAAGGGGAGCCAAAGAATATTATCAAGTATTAGCAGTTGAGTTTTCAATTCAACCACACCTGGATAACTTAGTATCTGCAGCAAAGTATTTAGTAGCAAAGTAGTATGATAGTAATGGTAACAGTGGCAAAAGTAAAGATAGCAGTTTTGTAGTAGTTGTAACAGTAGCAACGGAAAAGTAAATAAGCAAAGCACAATATGCGAAAAGCTCGTAGGCATTGGATCAGTGATGGATAATTATGTCGGATGCGATTCCTCATGTAATAGCTATAACATAGGGTGACACAAAACTAGCTCCAGTTCATCAATGTAATGTAGGCATGTATTCCGAATATAGTCATACGTGCTTATGGAAAAGAACTTGCATGACATCTTTTGTCCTACCCTCACGTGGCAGCAGGATCCTAATGGAAACGAAGGGATATTAAGGCCTCCTTTTAATAGAGTACCGGACCAAACATTAGCACTTAGTGAATACATGAACTCCTCAAACTACGGTCATCACCGAGAAGTATCCCGATTATTGTCACTTCGGGGTTGTCGGATCATAACACATAATAGGTGACTATAGACTTGCAAGATAGGATCAAGAACTCACATATATTCATGAAAACATAATAGGTTCAGATCTGAAATCATGGCACTCGGGCCCTAGTGACAAGCATTAAGCATAGCAAAGTCATAGCAACATCAATCTCAGAACATAGTGGATACTAGGGATCAAACCCTAACAAAACTAACTTGATTACATGGTAAATCTCATCCAACCCATCACCGTCCAGCAAGCCTATGATGGAATTACTCACGCACGGTGGTGAGCATCATGAAATTGGCGATGGAGGATGGTTGATGATGACGACGGCGACAAATCCCCATCTCCGGAGCCCCGAACGGACTCCAGATCAGCCCTCCCGAGAGAGATTAGGGCTTGGTGGCGGCTCCGTATCGTAAAACGCGATGAAACTTTCTCTTTGATTTTTTTCTCCGCGAAACAGAATATATAGAGTTGGAGTTGAGGTTGGTGGAGCATCAGGGGGCCCACGAGACAGGGGGGCACGCCCAGGGGGAGGGGGCGCGCCCCCCACCCTCGTGGACAGGGTGTGGCCCCCTAGCCTTGATTCTTTCACCAGTATTCTTTCTATTTTCCAAAAGTTATCTTCGTGGATTTTTAGGTCATTCCGAGAACTTCTGTTTTCTGCACAATAAACAACACCATGGCAGTTCTGCTGAAAACAGCGTCAGTCCGGGTTAGTTTCATTCAAATCATGCAAGTTAGAGTCCAAAACAAGGGCAAAAGTGTTTGGAAAAGTAGATACGTTGGAGACGTATCACCCCCACCTTGTCCTTGTTGCCCCTGCTTCATCTTCGATGACTCGATCAACATGATCGATGACCAGAGCCTGACACCTCACATCACATCACGCCCCTTTAGTTTCTCAACTCTGTAGAGCTACTATCGAGTGTCGAGGGTGAGACCTCACAACGCACTCCCGATGACAACTCTGTAGTGTAGCTATTTGGTCATGGTCAATGAGGGTGATTTCCTCTTTCACCATTCTCGATACGGCTTTGTCGTGCAACCCCTCAAGTGTGAACCTCGGGGGTGGTTCCTCTTACGTTCACCTTAATGATTACATCAAGTGGAATCCTCCGTGGGTGATTCCTCGGGTTTTCCCCTTGATGTTTGGACACACGGTTACCTTGACTTTACTTGAGACCTTTGGGAAAGTCAGGCGAGACCGGAGAGCACCCGCAAGATGGTTACGAGGCACGGTCGGGCTAGCAGGCCGCCCCCGAGTGGGCTAGGCTAGCCCTTGCCATATTTCCTCGAGATGGGGCAACGGGGTCACCTTATCGTGAGTCTCTGTTCGTCTCCGCAAGCTAATAATACATTATGGTTTGGGTATTTGTTCTGAGTTGGCCTTTGGCCTTTACACACCAACCACCACATGAGAATAGATATGGGCCTCGACGTCGCAGTATCAGTCGAAGCTTTGTGCCCTGCGTGCAATGATTCGGAGTGCAACGGGCGATGGGCCCAGACCCCGGAGTGCTTAGGATGTAGACCAACGGGGACCTCTCTGCTGAGCCTAGGTAGGGATGCGACGTGTTGATCTTCTGAAGCCGGGCATTGACTCAAAAAAGTGTGTCCGGCCAGAGTGATCGAGCGTGTTGCACACCTGCAGGGAAGATTATATTTTAATAGCCATGCCCACGGTAACGGACGTTCAGACTTATATCCTGATCTTATACAACTACAAATGGATACTTGAATATGTGGCTCCGGGATTGCTTTCTCGCAGGGAGTCGAGGAAGGATCTCTGGGCATTAATGTTAAAACATGCTTGTTAATTATAAACTGCTATTCTTTACTCTTCTACATGCTGCAAGATGCTTGGAGCTGCTTGAAGATGCTAGTCTTTGATAGGCTAGGCCTTCCCCTCTATTCTGGCATTCTGCAGTTCAGTCCATAGATACAGCCCTTCCATTTGATACAAATGCATACTTAGTATAGATCTGATGCTTGCGAGTACTTTGGATGAGTACTCATGGTTGCTTTGCTACCCCTTTTCCCCTTTCTTTCTTCTTTCCAGTTGATGCAACCAGATGGTGGATCCATGGAGCCAGATGCCACCGCCGACGGTTACTGCTACGTGAAGACCGCCGACGACCAGGAGTAGTTAGGAGGTCCCAGGCAGGAGGCCTTGCCTCTTCGATCACGTTGCTTTTGTGCTAGCCTTATTAATGCATACTTGTTTAACTTATGTCTGTACTCAGATATTGTTGCTTCCGCTGTCTCTTGTGTATCGAGCCTGTATTCAAGCCCTCGAGGCCCCTGGCTTGTAATATAAAGCTTGTATTATTTTATTTGTGTCTAGAGTTGTGTTGTGATATCTTCCCGTGAGTCCCTGATCTTGAACATACACATTTGCGTGTATGATTAGTGTACGATTGAATCGGGGGCGTCACACATATTAAACCCATGAAGACAACAAATAGGAGTATCTACTCCTCACTAAAGATCACGGATATGGCAAAAAGGTACATGAGAAAATCCCTTCTCTATCGTCTGGTTTGTACTATAAGTACATCAAACCCGTGGAATATGTTGCATACAAAGTAATTTTTCAGAATGTTAAGGCATTTCAAACCTAGCATGATCGCCTAGGACATCCTGGAATCGGGATGATGAGAAAAATTACTAGCAATTCCATTGGTCATAATTTGCTTGAGTCAAAATTTCCTCAATCTTCAGATTTTGTATGCACATCTTGTGCTACGAGAAAGCTAATTTTGAGGCCCTCGCACCTCAAAATACAAGCTGAACCACTTTAGTTCCTTGAACGTATTCAAGGAGACATTTGTGGTCCCATTCAGCCATTATCTGGACCTTTCAGGTATTTCATGGTTTTGATTGACGCATCAACACGATGGTCACATGTGTGCCTTCTGTCCACACGGAACCATGCATTTGCCAAGATAATGAGGCAAGTCATGAAGTTGCAAGCCCATTATCCTGAAAGTCAAATTAATTCAATTTGAATGGACAATGCTGCATAATTATCCTCACGTGCTTTCAATGATTATTGCATGGCTTTGGGGATTGAAGTTCAACACTCTGTTCTATATGTCCATACACAAAATGGTTTGGCTGAAGCATTAATTAAGAGGATTAAACTCATTGCAAGACCTTTGTTGACGAATTGCAACTTGCCAACCTCTTGTTGGGGTCATGCTGTTTTACACGCTGCTGACTTGATACAATTGAGTCCAACTGCATATCACAGTTCTTCCCCTCTGGAATTGGTACATGGAAATCCTCCAAGCATTTCCCATCTGTGTAAGTTCGGATGTGCTGCATGCATCCCGATCTCACCACCACATCGGATATCTATGTGCCCACATAGGAAGTTGGGCATCTATGTGGGGTACAAATCGCCGTCGATTATCAAGTACCTGGAACCCCTAACTGGGGATTTGTTCACAGCCCATCACGCTGATTGCATATTTAATGAGGAACATTTTCCGGCATTAGGGGGAGATTTCAAGTACCAGAAAGAATGCACGGAAATTGATTGGAATGCTCATGCCATTTCATCCTCTGATCCACGTACCCAAGAGACCGAACTTCAAGTTCAAAAGATCATTAATTTGCAACATCTTGCAAATAATTTGCCAGATTCATTTACTGGTCTGAAAGGTGTTACAAAATCCTTAAATTTGTCCAGAAACGTGCCAAAAAGAGTGAAGGTACCAATAAAAAACACTCAACTCCCTATTCCTAAAATGAGGGGTAGTAGTACGACCCCTGACTTAGAGCATGCTTCTAGCAAGCAGCAAAGGAAATCGAGGAGAAAAACCTCGGAGTCAGTAAATGCAGGTCAACTCAATGTTGACAAACACCTGATGGGTTGTATACACCCAGTGGAAGGGCAACCTCCACAACCCAGCTCCAGTATGCACAAACTGGCTGGGACATCGGACCCAGACTCAATCGTATTGGGAAATCATGAATAGTCACTAGGGGTGCAGGAAATTTCCATCAACTACGTTGATTCCAGAGAATCATTTGAATGCAAGACTACGACTGTTGACATATATTTTTGCTGAAAAGGTTGCAGATACCCTTCTCAATGATCATGATCCAAGGTCTATCGTTGAGTGCTAAGAGCGCTCCGACTGGCCTAAATGGAAGGATGCAATCCAAGCAGAAATTGCCTCGCTTAACAAAAGAAAGGTATTCACTGAAGCAATAACGACACCTCCCAGTGTATTCCCTGAGGGATTCAAATGGGTTTTTATCCGGAAACAAAATGAGAACAATGAGTTGGTGATATATAAAGCAAGGCTCGTAGCACAAGGTTTCACGCAGAAACCCGGCATTGATTTCACTGAAACATATTCTCTAGTAATGGGTTCAACCACTTTCCGATATCTTATATCCTTGGCAGTGCAAAATTGTGTATCTATGCAGTTGATGGACATCCTGACCGCATATCTTTATGGGTCACTAGATTCGGACATATATATGAAGGTTCCTGATGGAATCTCTGTCCCGGATAAAAATGCAAAACGCAACATGTATTGTGTAAAGCTGAATAAGTCATTATATGGCTTAAGGCAGTCGGGACAAATGTGGTACATCCGACTCAGTGAGTTCCTTCTTCAGAAAGGTTACTCCAATAGTGCTGATTACCCATGTGTTTTCATCAAGAAATCCTCTACATGATTTTGCATTATTTGTGTGCATGTTGATGATCTCAACATCATCGGCAGCACACCAAACATTGATGAAGCATGCAATCACCTAAAGATGGAATTTGAGATTAAGGATTTGGGTAAAACCAAATTTTGCTTAGGCATTCAACTTGAGCACCTTCCCTCAGGGATCATGGTACACCAATCTGCCTATATCCAGAAAATATTGGAGAAATTCAATATGGACAAATCCTATCCATCTAAAACTCCCATGGTGGTTCGATCTCTAGACGTGGAGAAAGATACGTTCAGACCAAGGGATGATGGAGAAGAGGTGTTGGGACCTGAAGTTCCATACCTCAGTGCCGATGGAGCGCTTATGTATCTTGCAAATTGCACAAGACCTGGTATTGCATTTATAGTGAATCACTTGCTAGACATAGCGCAGCTCCCACCAAACGTCATTGGTCTAGAGTGAAGAATATCTTTTGATATCTCCAAGGCACAAAGGATCTTGGTCTATTTTTCCAGTTCCAGGAAAATCAGGACTCCAATATGATTGGATATGCAGATGCCGACTATTTGTCTGATCCCTATAATGTCAGATCACAGACCGGCTTCGTGTTCCTACATGGTGGCGCTGCTATATCATGGAAGTCTTCGAAACAGACTCTGGTGGCAACTTCTACCAATCATTCTGAAATAATTTCATTATTTGAAGCAACATGTGAATGTGTATGGCTTCGCGGAATGATAAACCACATACAACAGTCATGTGGAATTGGTTCGATAGAATCACCTACCATTATCTACGAAGATAATGCGGCCTGTGTTGCATAGATGCAAACATGATACATCAAGAGTAATATCACCATGCATATTTCTCCTAAATGGTTTTCCCCCATAATCTTGAGAAAAGCGAGGAAATAAGCATTCTGCAAGTCAAATCATGCGACAACCTTGCTGATTTATTTACCAAGACTCTACCAAATTCAACATTCCAGAAATATGTTCATGGAATTGGTATGCAATGACTTAGGGACTTGCAGGTGTCATGGGAGTCTCTTCTTGAGATATCCTTATTTGAATGACATCACATTATGCTATCTCTTTGTGAGTTTATGTTTCAGGATCTCATCAAAGATTTTCTGAAGAACTTATGAAGGAGAATCTTTTGAGATGATAGAGTTTACCGGACAATCGTGAAGATGATTCTACATGGTCAAGCGTAGATTAGGAGGAGTGCTAAAACAAATTATGTAATTAGGGGAAAATCTCCCCTTGCCCAACCGTCGTGCGGTTGTTCCCGCAACGGACACCTCCCTTCGATTCCCTGGAACCGACGCCCCCTAGCGATGGATCGTCGTGTCTCTTCAGGACGTATAAAAGGGGCCTGTAACCATCGATCAAGACACTCGATCACTTTTGATTCGAAACACAAAGATTGTACACGAGCCACAGATGCCTCTCCAACCAATGAGGTCTCATGTACTATGAAAAGTACAAGTACTCTTTATGATTGTATAACAAACATATTCAAAAGAATGCAAAAATCTTCATGTCATTTAAAAAATCAAGTGTTATTTTAAAACATATTCATACAATTGAAAATATTTATGAATGAAAAAAATGTTTATATGATTCAAGTTTTTTTGTGAGGCAAAATTATTTGATTTAACTATTATTCATGTGAGGATCGGCAATCTAAGGGCGCGCTAGGCTTGTATTTTTTTTTCAGAAAACACTCAAACTTTTATAGACTATACAAACTTTGTAAAACAACACAGATTTTTGATAAAGCACGAACACATTTATATACTACATTAATATTTTATAAAAAATATGTAAATATTAAATTATATGAGAACTTATTTAAATATATGAACCTTTTTAAAATTACTTTAATATTTTATTAAAATATGGACATTTTTTGTTATAAAATATATTCTTAATTCATTAATTCATAATTTAAATATGTGTATTTTTACTAAATTGTCGCATAGATTTTATGAAATTATATGAACTATTTTAACGTAATTTATTTTCAATATATGTATATTGTTTGTGACACATGATTATATTTTTGTATTTTTCACTAAATTTTGAAACGAAAAAAACAAACATGTTGAAAACTTGGCCTCTGTTCTGGCCTTGGTTGCAGGTTGGAATCAGCAGCACTATTTCGCTCGATTTTTTTAATTTATGTTGTTCAACTTTATTTTTATAAAGAATATGAATCCTTAAATGACACTAAATTTCAGCTGGTCAACTGGTTACCCACCCGCCCATGTGCGCGCGTTTGCTAGTTCGAACCCTAGGCCAGTATTCATTATTAATATTTTTTTAAAAAAAATACCAGTTTTTCTCTGAAGGCCTTCTCTAAGGAAAAAAAATCTGGGGGCTTCTCCACATAAAACCAGGCCACACACCTTGTTCCTGCGATCCAGTCAATGATAGCAGGTCCCAGGCCATGTTGGCACGCCTCGTCAGCATCACATATGTATACAAACGAGATTTGAACCGTATTTGCACGTCCATGCCAAGTTATGGAACCAGTTTGATGTATTTTACAAGTTCAGGCACCAAAGTACACATTCATGGCAAGTTCAAGCACCAGTCGTGTATTTATCGAGGGAGTGCATATGAAGCAAAATAAGTGAATCTATAATCTAAAATACGTTTATATACATCCATATGTAGTCCATATTGAAATAACTAAAAAGACATTTAAAATGGAGGAAGTAGTGAATTTATATCATATAAGCCAAATATTAATGGAGAAAGTCTTGGACAAACTTGTCTTAACGGAGTATGATAATTCACACTATGAAATGGGGGAGCACTGATCAGCTTGAGGAAGTGAACAGCAAACCAGTGGGTTCTTTTTGTGCCTGCAAATCTTTTAGCGGGTGTCATGAAAATTATTAGATCACTGACGGCGCGCGTTGCCGCGCCCGTTGTTCACACACGAACACGTCACGTGTACCCTCGACATCGGGGGTGATGCACCGCAGCTCACGTCGAAAGAGTCTCACCGGAAGCGCGATTCGCAAGTCGACCGGCGAGAGCTTTTGAGGACCCGAAACCCTACACTCCCGGGAGGGACCCCGTCGGGGAGTGCAGCGGCTATGGGCTGCCCTAGGTCGGTCAAGCCGCCCCTAGAGCCTCGCGGTCCGCAGCTCTCCAACACGAAGAACAACGAAGGACGAGGGAGCAAGAACGAGGGAGGGACAAGACGTAGATGAAAAAATTGTAGATGTGTTTGCGATTGTGTGTTGTTCAATCGGCCGTCACCCCCAACATATATAAGAGGCGGCTGGACTTCCCGTACAAGGAAACGATTCATCTAGGATTTCCTTACAATAAAATTGCATCAATTCACGTTCAAAACCCTAGTCAAATTCGGACTGGTTTTATCTGAACTTTCCAAAACGGTTCGGTTTACAACCTGGCTGCACCTTGCGGGTCATGTTTGAGGCAGTAAACGACCTCGGATGGAAACGAGTCCAAAAGCAATCTTGACCGTTTCGATGAGACGAAAAACTTTCATGTTGAACGATTTTCTTATCAGAGGTCATCTTGAGGGTCAAATAGCTTGCGCAAAATGGACTGTGACGCAAAACACCCGTCCCTCGCGCTACCCATCAGACATGGCGTCTGGTGGGGCGCGCCATACTTCGCCTCCTGGCAGGGCTACATTCCGATGGCTCTAACTTTTGCATACAAACTCAGATTGGAACGATTTTTATATCGAAATCGATTGTTTTGACGAGACAAAGACAATCCGAGTAGATCATTTTTCCATATGAGGCTGTCTTGAAGGCGTAATGAGCCGAATAGTGTTTTGAATACAAAATCTCAGTATTTCAAACACAACTTCGGCCTTCGAGATGAGATCGGATGGCGATGACCCAAACTTCAAAGATGTTTATATCGACAACACGGAACTTTTTTTATGTAGATCACTTCTTCATTTAAGGACATATTAATTAAGTTCTTGACCGTGCCAAAATCTGGTGTCAACACATGCCCCCCTGTTTTTCGGCAAAGCTAGCGTGCCAAAAAATAACTTGTACCATGTTTGTTCTCAGGACGATGTCAACACTCCATCGGCCATTTACAGTTTCTTAGGGCGATAATTATATATCGGCCATGTTTATGCTAAGGGCGATAGTTATTTATCGGCCATGTCTTTCTTTGGACGATAGTGAATATATCGGCCATTGCCTATCTAGGCTTCTTGCCACACACTTGGATGATATTTCTTTAAATATTTGCCATTGAGAGCTCGAGGTAATAATATGGCTTGTACGGATTCCACCAAATATGAGTTTCCGGGAACCACTCTTGTAATCTTAAAAGGACCTTCCCAACTTGGAGACCACTTTCCGAATTTTCTATCTTTTGAACCAATTGATAGAATCACCTTCCACACAAGATCGCCAACTTGCAAATTCTTCAACTTGACCTTCTTATTGTAAGCTCTTGCTACCCTCAACTTATCTCTCTCTATGGCATTCAAAGCAGACAAACGTTTATCGGCGACTTCATCAATATTGTCCATCATCAAGTTATAGAAGTCCACTGCCGATAAATCATTTTGTTTGGCTATTCTCAAAGCATTCAAATTCACTTCCACTGGTAAAACGGCCTCTTGACCATATACGAGCTCATACGGAGTTACCTTTGTAGCACCATGCCTTGAGATCCTATGTGCCCACAAAGCTTCGGACAATAGCTCATGCCATCTCCTTGGATTATCCTCAATCTTCTTCTTGACGAGCTTGATTAATATTTTATTACTAGACTCAGCTTGTCCATTGGCTTGGGCATAGTATGGAGAGGAATTGAGCAACTTTATTTTATATGATTCAGCAAATTCTCTGACTTGATGTGACATAAAGGATGAACCTTGGTCCGTAGTTAATGTTTGCGGTATGCCGAATCTATGAATAATATGCTCAGTTATGAATTGAATTACCTCTGTATGCGTCATGTTTTTTAGTGGCATTGCTTCAGACCATTTAGTGAAATAATCAGTTGCCACCAACACGAACCGATGCCCCTTTGAAGAAGAAGGATGAATCTCTCCAATAAAGTCCAATCCCCAACCTCTAAAAGGCCACGGCTTGATAATAGGATGTAACATAGCAGCGGGAGCTAACTGAATATCACCAAACTTTTGACAAGCTTCACATCCTTTATAGTACCGGAAGCAATCATTAACCATCATCGGCCAATAAAACCCAGCACGTCGTAATAACCATTTCATCTTGGGAGCCGACTGATGAGTGCCACAAATACCTTCATGGACCTCTCCCATAGCAACTCTCGCTTGGTCCTCGTCCAAGCACTTTAAAAGAACATCATCAACCGTTCGGCGATAGAGATCATCATCTCTCATTGTTTGTCACACCCTAGCTAGTTCATGCATTAGAGTGTTGCATCATGTCTATTTTTCTCAACAGAAACTTGAAATGGGGATGACAGAACCCCCAGCCCCCTCTGAATCCAACTAGGGTTTACTAAAAATATTTTCAATGAACCTGAAATGCCCTTTCAAAATGTCCATCATTTTTGTCTTGGTTCAGAACCTCTGCCAAAAGTGATGCACAATTTTCTAGGTCATCCTAAGGTCTTTGAATTAAATCATAATGTATTTGAATTTGGGCATTTGAAATTTATAAAATATTTCAAATGCTCAAATATTTCCAAACTAAAATGTTCCATGCTGGAATTATTCCAACTAAGGACCAGGTGCAGTTTGGTGATTTTTGGAATTTCTTAGGTATTTTTAAAAATGCAACAAACCTGCAGAATAAATAAAAAAAGAAACAGGAAGAAGCGAAAGTCTTACCTGGTGCCACCTAGCAGGCCCACCTGCTGGCCCAGCCCAGCCACCGCTCCAGCGAGCTGCTTGGCTTGGCCAGGCAGGCAGGCAGCTGCTCGACGGCAAGCACAGCATGCGTGCCACGCAGCTGCCCGCGGCCTCGCAGCTCCCCTCGTCCAGCTGATGACGGGGATTGACCCCTCTCCCTCTCCCCGACCCCGCAGACACCAGCTCCTCCCCCCAGCACCTCTCCCTCGCTCTCCTGCGCCATGGCTGACGCCACCGCCGCCGCACCCTCGCCGTAGTCGCGCTCTCCGTCAACCCCGCGCTGCGCCACCGTGTCCAGGAGCTTCGCCGCCCTCCGCTCCTTCGAACAAGCCGAGCCCCGAGCACTCGCTTGCCCTGAAGCCACTGCCCCGACCTCGTTTGACCTCGCCACCACCGGAGATCCCCTTCGCCGTCGCCGCCGCACCAGCTCATCTCCGACCGCGTCGTCTGCTCCCTCGAGATCGCCGTGAGCCTGGCTACCTCCTCCCCCTTCCCTTTCTCGCTCTCGTGCACCACCGCGAGCACACGTAGCTCACTCGCACGCGCCGCCACGGAGCTCATCGCCGACGTGTCTCCGGCTAACCACCGGCCACCCCACCTTGTCTAACGCACTCACCGCGTTCCCAGGGGCCCAACGCACCTCACCACGTGCCTCACCGTGCCCCGTAGCCTCGGACTCGTCTTCACCCGACTCCGGCGACCGCCAAAGTCGTCGCCGGCGACGTCTCCGGCCACCCCGAGCTCAACCACCGCCACCAAGAGCTGCGGCTCGGTCCCAGCTACCTGTAGATGCTCTCCGCCGCCCATTTGGTCGCCGGAGTGCACAAAACCACTCTCGCCGCCGCGTTCGGCCTCGTCGGCGGCTAGACGCCGGCGTGTTTGACCCTGGTTTGACTAGGGTGGGTCCAGGTTGACTCCCCTGAGTCTATGACAAGTGGGCCCCCCTTGTTAATTAACCCAGTTTAGATTTAACTAAATTTAGTTAGTTAATTAACTACTGACATGCGGGACCCACCGGTCAGTTTGACCTGGACCGGCCTGTTGACATGCTGAGGTCAGCATGACATCATGCTGACGCAGTAATCCTTTTCTGAAATTAAAATAAATCCAGAATGATTTATAAATTTCAGAAAATGATCTAAACTTCAAAAAATTCATAGTAAATCATCTGTAACTCCAAATGCAAAGTTTTATATATGAAAAATGATCAGAAAAATCCAATCTATCCATCTATACTGGTTTCATGCATGTTTAAGCAAGCTAACCTGATATTTAGAGCAGAACTAGATAAAGCACTTATAAGGGCCATGTATGAGTTTGAAACTTGAATCTTTGATTCAAAATGGTTCAAACCCATCTGGTTTTAGTTGCATTAGCCCAACACACTCATATTGCCATGTTTCATGCATGCATCATATTGTTGCATATTGTTTGGTGATGTTTGTGTATCGGTGTTCTCTGCGGCAGGTCCTGCCCCTGAGGAGTATAGTGACTACCCCAACGAAGAACAATATCAGTGCATCGACCCATCAGGCAAGCAACCAACCATTTGATCATATCGATACAATCCCATGTTCTCGCTCCTGCTCTCTTTTACTGCATTAAGACAACGTGTTTCAAACTGCTGTGTGCTACGGTAGTTGAACCCATTTCCTCTACATGACCTGTCATTGCCACAGTAACTAGATGAAACCCACTAGCATGTGTAGGAGTTGTTTGAGCCATATGTATGTGTTGTTCCTACCTTGCTATGCCTGCTATGCTTAGAGTCGTGTCAGGTCTGATTCATCTGGGTGATGGGCTAGAGTGAAATGATCATGCCGGTAATGAGAGTGATGTGGTGAACACGATTTGGTAAAGGTATCGATGAAAGGCCATGTAGGAGTACATGGTGGGTTGTTTCATTGAAGCCGTACTTAAGCACTGAGATCTGTATGTGTGATTTAAGAATCAGCTACTACCATGCATTGGGCCCGAAACCAATGGACCCTCTCGGCTTATTATTCACCCTAGTCCTCTATCCAGGAGTTGCAAGTAGTTTCTGGTGTTTGTAGCCTACTGGAGGCCGTGGACAGCGCTGACCGTAGGGGTGGGCTGTGATGCGGTAGGTACGTGGCCGGGAATACCGGGCACCTGTTAGGTGTCACGGAACCCTGTACACATCGTTCGGGACCGTATGGGAAACCTGGTCGGACTCCCTGCGGATGGAACCTGGATAGGCGATAAACCTGGACTAGAGACTTAGGTGTCTAGGTAGGTCATGGCCGACACCCACGTTGGGCTTCCGCTTGAAGGTTGCCGAGTACATTTCGTGTAAACGGCGGTAAGTGGTGAGAGCGTGTATGAAGAAGTACACCCCTGCAGGGTTAACATTATCTATTCGAATAGCCGCATCCGCGGTAAAGGACTACTTGGTTGCCTATACAGTTCATAGACAAGTAAATGGATACTACTAAAAATCTCAAGATAAGCGTGAGTGCCGAGGATGGCTTTTCCGTAGGATGACGGAGGTGGATCCTCGGTGGTGTACTGAAGTGGTGAGTAGTGGACTCGTGTGCGCAAAACCATTTCAAGTTGGTGTATCGTAGGATAGCTTAGCCAAGAGTCAAAGCTGGCTTGCTGCAATAACCCCACCAATCCTTCTTGATAATGTGCATGTATGTAGGATGTGATGTAAGTCTTGCTGAGTACCTTTGTACTCATGTTGCTTTAATTTACATTTTTTCAGAAGACGCTGCAACCCCTTCTGATGGGTTCTTCATAGACGTTGACATCGATGAGTAGACTGAGGCCCAGGTGGTGACCCTGAGCTTGTGAAGGACCACGTAGTATAGCCAGGCTTTCCCAAGCCTCTTTTATTTTACTAGTTGTCTGTACTCAGACAAGTTACTTCCGCTGTTGGCTTGTATGTCTGTATGACTTGAATGTGGGTCGTGTGACCCGTACTTGTGTGTATGCTATGTATGGCTCTCTGAGCCTTAAATAAAATACTTGTGTTGTAGAGTCATGTTGTGATGCCTTGTTGTATTTCCACATATCGAGCATATTGTGTGTATGATTGAAATGCTTGGTATGTGTGGGATCTGACTATCTAGTTGTTTATTCTTAGTAGCCTCTCTTACCGAGAAACGTCTCCTAGTGTTTCCACTGAGCCTTGGTAGCTTGCTACTGCTCCGGAACACTTAGGCTAGCCGGCATGTGTCCTTCTTCGTTCCTGTGTCTGTCCCTTCGGGGAAATGTCACGCAATGGATACCGGAGTCCTGTTAGCCCGCTACAGCCCGGTTTACCGGAGTCCTGCTAGCCCAGTGCTACAGCCCGGATTCACTTGCTGATGACCGACACGTTCGATGCTGGGTCATGGATGCCTGTCCCTGTAAGTCTGTGCCACTTTGGGTTTACGACTAGCCATGTCAGCCCGGGCTCTTTACCATATGGATGCTAGCGACACTATCATATACATGTGCCAAAAGGCGCAAACGGTCCCGGGCAAAGGTAAGACGACACACGTGGGAATACCGTGCGTGAGGCCGCAAAGTGATATGAGGTGTTACATGCTAGATCGATGTGGCATCGAGTCGGGGTCCTGACATTGTTTATTTGAAAGCCATACGCCGAACAGTCTTGTCCACCCTTTTAGTAGGATCACACAAATAATCAATAATGGGTTTCCTCCAGTCTTCATTTTCTCCTGCATTAAATATTTCATTAGTAGCCGAAACGGTGGGCTTCGGTTCGGCCTCCCCTATGTTGGCAAGACTAGACATTGGCCTTTGAGAAATATGAAACATGCCATGATCAACATCATAGTCGGATGCTTGTTGTGCCAACTCATTTGCTCTCCAATTGTCATGTCTAGATATATGAGCAATGCTAAAATAATCCAAATTAGAAATTATATCTAGACATTTATCAAGATAAACATTAAGTGATTCGTCAAAACATTGAAAGACTTTGGATATTTGTTGCACTACTAATAACGAATCACCAAAAGCCTCAATATGTGTAGCACCTATGGCAAACAACATCTCTAAGCGAATAACAATGCTTCATATTCGGCTTGATTATTTGTGCAAAAGTATTCTAAGCGGCATGAGGCTTCAAAAACAGCACCATGAGGAGATATATAAACAATACCAACACCTTGGCCATTGCTACAAACTGAACCATCAAAATATAATCTCCATGGTACTAATGAGACAAGGTTTATATCAATATCATGCTTGTTATCAATCCGATGCTCAACAATAAAATTAGCAACAATTTGGCCTTTCATGGATTTCAGAGATTCATAAGCCAAATCATATTCAATTAAAGCATAAGCCCACTTGCCAATTCTACCACTAAGAATTGGCCTATGCAACATGTATTTGATGGCATCGGTTTGACAAGCTATAATGCAAGTACTAGGCACTAGATAATGTCTCAATTTTTTGCAAGCATAATATAAGCATAAGCATAATTTCTCAATAAATGTATACCTTGTCTCAGCATCCAACAACCGTCGGCTCAAATAAGTAATAGCATGCTCCTTTCCTTCGGTCTCTTGAGTCAAAACAGCACCAATAACACCTTCCTCCGCTGCAACGTAAAGTCTAAATGGCTCCCTGTGCCTGGGCGCTTTGATAACCGGAGGAGTGCACAAATATTTCTTAATCATATCAAATGCCTCTTGCTGTTTTGCCCCCCAAGTAAAATCAACATCATTCTTTAACCGAAGGATAGGAGTAAATGCATCAACCTTCCCTGATAGATTAGCTATGAACCTCCTCAAATAATTGACCTTTCCAAGGAATTTTTGCATATCTCTCTTGCATGTTGGAGTCTCTACTTTCTGTATAGCTTCTATCTTTTTGGGATCAATTTCCACGCCATCTTCATGAATAATGAAACCCAGAAACTTCCCAGCCGATACACCAAAGGCACACTTCAAAGGATTCATTTTAAGCCCATATTTCTTCATTCTTTCAAAAGCCAAACGCAAATCGGCTAAGTGAGATTCAAAAGCATCCGATTTGACAACAATATCATCAATATAAACCTCAAGTATAACACCAAGTAAATCATGAAAAATTAAATTCATAGCCCTTTGATACGTGGCACCGGCATTTTTTAATCCAAAGGTCATCACTGTCCACTCAAATAAACCAAGAAAACCAGGACATCGAAAAGCCATTTTGGACATGTCCTCTTCGGCCATAAAAATCTGGTTATACCCCGCATTACCATCAAGAAAGCTAATGACCTTATGTCCAGAAGCATCATTAATAAGCATATCGGCTATTGGCATGGGATACTCATCTTTAGGTGTAGCTCTATTCAAATCTCTGAAATCAATGCACACCCTCAACTTGCCAGAGCCTTTCTTCTCTACTGGTACAATGTTAGAAATCCACTCGACATACCTGCAAGGTCTAATAAAATTAGCTTTAAGCAAACGACCGATCTCTTCCTTGATCCGGTCATACGTTTTTGGATTAAACTTTCTGGCTGATTGCTTGTATGGTCTAAAACCGGCCTTTATAGGTAAACGATGCTCCACTAGCTCTCGGCTTAAACCCGGCATCTCATGATATTCCCATGCAAAGCAACAAACATATTCTTTCAATAGCTCGATCAACTTAGCCTTATGATCGGCTCTTAAATTTTCGTTTACAAATGTCGGCCTAGGAATTGAACCATCTCCTACATCTATCTCTTCTAATGGATCGGCCGATGTAAAACCTTGTCCTAACTTATCCATATCATCTAACTCTTCTATGGACTCATACATATCGTTCTTATTGGACCGATATTCTACAAGACGCTTTTGCAACCACTCTGTGTTAGGATCCATTTAAATACATCATACCTTAAAGCCGATTATCACCAACCGGCTTTAAAGAAACGGGCACGAAACCACTTTTTGTGGCGCTAAGAAAATCATATTCTGATAAGTCACGCCCCGTCAAGCAAGTAGCTTTGGGATGTTGCCAATCCACCGATGCATCGGCCAAAGCAACACAAGCCGAATTATCCGCATGAATGACTTCTACTTCATCATCAACCCATTGAATCAAAAACTTGTGCATAGTAGATGGCACGCATTGGTTCGCATGAACCCAATCGCGGCCTAATATCACATTGTAGTTACCTTGCACCTCGGCGACAAAGAATGTGGTAGCCAAAGTTTTGCTTCCCATCGTAAGCTCCACATACATCACACCTTTGTCTTCAGTTTTCTCTTTGCCTTCAAATCCATTAAGCACCATGTTGGTCTTTATTAACTCTTCATCACGCAGCCCCAATTTTTTGAAGACTGAATATGGCATAAGATTCACCACAGCACCACCATCGACAAGCATTCTAGCAACCGGCGATCCATTAATTTGACCTTTAAGGAACAATGGCTTCAAGTGCGTCACCGGTTCTTTTGGCTTCTCGAATATAGCAATTTTAGGACCAAAATCTAGCTGAGCTACTTCCCCTTCTTCATCTATAGCACGAAATTCAGCGGGTAAGTAATACACCATATTAATATCCATACCTTCATGAACTGGTGTAGACTCATAATCAAGCATTTCATCTCCTTCCGCAAGCATGTCCACTGACTCCGAAATATCTTCAAGGGAAGAGGAAGTAGTAGGCAAAGTGGACGATGTAATAGTAGCGGCATCGTCCTCCGTTGGTGGTGTAGGTGTTGCTATGATCAATGCAGAAGCTGCAATGTTTTCCTTTTGCTTTGGCCTCCATACTTGTTTTGGGGGTACCATGGGACGGCTTTCATTGAATAATTTATCCCTTAGCTTTTCTGCTTCTTGTTCCTCCTTCTCATGACTCCTCATGCGCTGCAATCTCCTTTTTTGCGCCTTGGTCAGACCGGAAGGGCACCACTTAGGCTGAGTATATTTTGGATCCCTCGACTTGGCCTTGCTTATGCTAGCTTCATGATCATTAGCCATGGGGCCTTGCTGGACCGCAGCCACATCTTTATTAGAATCAGCCGGATCATCAACAATAATCGGCTCTTTGATTATTAATTCTTTAGTGCCTATCATGATAGTTTCACCACTAGCATTCTTCTCCTTTTGCTTGCTAGGCTCTGAAATTTCAGCACTTGGTGATTTGGCACGCCACACTTGCCGGTTGACCCTTTTTTGATTATCTTGCATTGGCCGATTGACACCATTGTTCAAACGGCCTCGTGTGGGATAAGAAAGTCTCTCATGAACGGGCCTCCTTGGTTCTGCCCAACCCGGATGAAAAGCATAAGGGGCCATTGGGGGCTGCCCCCATCCCCCATTGAAGCCTCCCATGTAGTATGGCGCATAGGGGGGCGGCACCATCCATGGTCCTGGTGCCCATGACCCATATGGCCTTGCGTGATGATGAGATTCTTCCCTCGGAGGTGATCTCGAGCGCTTCAAATTTGATGACCGGTTAGAGCTAGAACCGGCCGCTTGATTGGCATACTTGGACAACAGCATATCAAAAGTTGGCTTGATTCTCTTGCGCTGCACTTTAGCTTCATTCGTCTTCCACTTGCCAACCTCTGGACTCTTGGGCTTAACAAATTTGACATGAGTGTTCTCTTGCACTTGTGGTTGCCCCCGAGTGTGGGATTCTTGATGGTGATTTCGATTATCTCCTTGCCACCGGGTTGCTTGTCAAGCACAACCTGTCTCCCCAAGACCTTGTCGCCCTCCTTGTCTTTCCTGGGCCCACCAACAATGACATTAGCTTTATTAGCAGATTCGGCAACCTCCGGCCGAATGAGTAGTTTCTTCCCCTCCAACTCCATGGTATTCTTTAGAAAGGGCTGTTTATCAACTTGCATCTCAGAAAAGTTCAATCGTCCGTCATAAATGGCCGATTGTATCTGCCGTCGAAAAACATTGCAATCATTAGTAGCATGAGAAAAAGAATTATGATACTTGCAATAAGCGCGCCGTTTCAGCTCTTCAAACGGCGGTAAAGTATGAGATATTCTAATAATCTTAGCCTGCAGCAAAGCATCAAATATTCTATCACACTTAGCAATGTTAAAAGTAAACTTCATCTCTTCATCATGATTCTTATGAATCGGTTTCAGATCATTGCAAGTAAAGGGTTTGGCCTTAGACGGCCAAACAAATTCAGTAGCAAAAACATCACCCTCATTGTCCGAGTGATCACTATCATATTCCACCATATTCATCTTTGGACGATCAGTTTTGTATCTATGCACTTCTCTGAGGTCTTTGCTTTGGCTTTCCTGAGCCAAAGCCCTTTGTAAGACTTGGTTGATATTTAAGAACTCATACCCTTCTAGCTTTTCTCTAATGGGAGTCCTCAAACCACTCAGCACTAGGTCTGATAAGTCTCTCTCAGTTATCACCAAACTAAAACACCAGTTTTTTGTTTCTCTGAATCTCTTGACGTAATCGGAGACCGATTCATCATGCTTCTGTTTAACCGATGTTAGATGTGACAACTTGAGTTCGTTGTTGCCGCTATAAAAGTGATCATGAAACTTCTGCTCTAGCTGCGACCAAACCCGAATGGAACCATGTGGTAAAGAAGAAAACCATGAAAATGCGGTACCAGTTAATGATAAAGGAAATAATCGCACTTTCAATTCATTCAATGAGCCTGCCTCGCCCAATTGTGCTAAATATTGACTAACATGCTCCCATGTGGTTTTTGTGCCTTCTCCATTAAATTTAACAAAATCTGGAATTTTATATCCTGGAGGGCACTGGATGGCATCAAAGTACTCGGGGTACGGCTTTTGGGAAATCTGATTCCGAGGTAACTCAACTCCAAAATTCTCTCGAAGCATCTTAGCCATCTCCTCTCTAAGATTAGCTAGACCATCATCCATCGCGGACGATGAAGCTTGTGGCAGTGGCATAGGAGGAGTAGGGTTACTAGCTGTAGGTAGGAATTGTGGCATGTATGTCGACCCATAATTTAGTAGTGGTCGAGTGGTTGTAGCTGTAGGTAGGGTTTGGTTCGGTGTTGCCACCGAACCTGGCATGCTTACAATAGGGTTGATGGGTGCAGTCACAATCTGATTTGTTTGGGTAGGATAATAAGCCATCGGCACGGGAGGCACCGATGCAATAGGTAAAGCCAGATTAGGGTTTTGCACACTAGCAGCTACACCATCATTACCACTAGACGATTGAGATGTATTCTTCTGAGCATTAGTATTTTCTATGAAAGTTTGATAGACTAGATTGTTACCATCAGCAATACGACTTTCAATCTCAGCCCACTGCTCAGGAGAAAAGACAGTACTTACAGAGGGTTTAACCTGCTCGGCTTGAAGAGGAGGGAACTTGATTTCTTCAATCGGAGTGATGTTGCCTTGGCGATCCTTCTTGAACTTTGCAAGGAACTCCTGCAAGTCCTTCTCCTCGCGCGCCTTCTTGTACTCCTCATAGACTTGGCGATGATCGGCCGATATCTCATCAAGACTAGGCTTAATGATGTTATCGGTGTCTACCTCAGATGGCTTGGGAAGATCAGACATGGTGGATGATAAGGATTGATCTTGATTCCTTAGCGGAGTCGCCAAAAAGTGTGTTTGCACACGAACACGTCATGTGTACCCTCGATGTCGGGGGTGATGCACCGCAGCTCACGTCGAAGGAGTCTCACCGGAAGCGCGATTCGCAAGTCGACCGGTGAGAGCTTTTGAGGACCCGAAACCCTACACTCCCGGGAGGGACCCCGTCGGGGAGTGCAGCGGCTATGGGCTGCCCTAGGTCGGTCAAGCCGCCCCTAGAACCTCGCAGACCACAGCTCTCCAACACGAAGAACAACAAAGGACGAGGGAGCAAGAACGAGGGAGGGACAAGACGTAGATGAAAAAGTTGTAGATGTGTTTGCGATTGTGTGTTGTTCAATCGGCCGTCACCCCCAACATATATAAGAGGCGGCTGGACTTCCCGTACAAGGAAACGATTCATCTAGGATTTCCTTACAATAAAATTGCATCAATTCACGTTCAAAACCCTAGTCAAATTCGGACTGGTTTTATCTGAACTTTCCAAAACGGTTCGGTTTACAACCTGGCTGCACCTTGCGGGTCATGTTTGAGGCAGTAAACGACCTCGGATGGAAACGAGTCCAAAAGCAATCTTGACCGTTTCGATGAGACGAAAAACTTTCATGTTGAACGATTTTCTTATCAGAGGTCATCTTGAGGGTCAAATAGCTTGCGCAAAATGGACTGTGACGCAAAACACCCGTCCCTCGCGCTACCCATCAGACATGGCGTCTGGTGGGGCGCGCCATACTTCGCCTCCTGGCAGGGCTACATTCCGATGGCTCTAACTTTTGCATCCGAACTTGGATTGGAACGATTTTTATATCAAAATCGATCGTTTCGATGAGACGAAGACAATCCGTGTAGATCATTTTTCCATACGAAGCTGTCTTGAGGGCGTAATGAGCCGAATAGTGTTTTGAATACAAAATCTCAGTATTTCAAACACAACTTCGGCCTTCGAGATGAGATCGGATGGCGATGACCCAAATTTCAAAATGTTTATATCGACAACACGGAACTTTTTTATGTAGATAACTTCTTCATTTGAGGACATATTAATTAAGTTCTTGACCATGCCAAAATCTGGTGTCAACACCCGTCTATTTGTATAATAATTTTTTTCCGATAAAGGATGCTTTATTACTTAAAAGGTTTAAGCATTATACCCGGCCTTTGCATACCAAGATGCACACAGCCAAAAGAAGTCCACACAGAGAACAAAAAAAGGCGAAATACTAAGAAACATCTAGTGTTTGTATAACGCCTAAGACGTAGTAGGGCCAATCCTGAGATCATGCTGCCACCCATGTTGGGTAAAAGTATCCCTCGCCGTAGCCTCCAATCGTGTACAGACCTCCATAAAGAAGCCGTGATTCTCCATGCGCTGTAGAGACGATCATAAACGAAGCGTCTCGGTACATCTGTAGATAACCTACATAAGAGATGTACTTTTCTCGTTAAAAACCTTATCATTTCTACATAGCCAAAGCGACCAAATAACCGCGAGCGCTCCCACCCTGAGAAGAGTTCTAAACTTGTGTTCGATCTCATATAACCAGTTGCCAAATATATTAGCAACACTACAAGGAGGGTACAAGCCAGAAGCTATTTGGATGACTGACTATATAGAACGAGCCAATTTACATTGAAAGAACAAATGTTTTATTGTCTCATCATGCTAACAAAAGACACATTGCGTACTTCCATGCCAATTCTTCTTAACAAGGTTATCTTTAGTAAGAATGACTCCGCGACGAAGATACCATGCAAAGATTTTATTCTTAAGAGGTATTTTCATCTTCCAAATCTTCTTATTATTAACAACTCGCACATCGGATTGGAGCAAGGCTCTGTACATGGACTCCACTGAGAATTGACCATTCCCTTGTAGGTTCCAACGAAATTCATCGGACCCTTGTGATAATTGCACCGTGGATAACCGCTGGAGCAGGGTGTTCCACGATTGGAGTCTGGGTCCAATTAAATCTCTTCTGAACGACACATTTGGCGGAAATGATTCCATAACCGTGGCGATAGTATCATCCTTGTGGCGCACAATATTATACAGAGCTAGGTATTGTTCCCGGAGTGAAGCATTGCCTAGCCACTTATCCTCCCAGAATCTAATTTCCGAGCCATCCTTAATCGAGGAAGAGCCATAGCGGAAGAAATATTTCTTCGTCGCCATTAAGCCAGCCCAAATGTGAGAGTCCCCAGGCTTCCAGTACACCTGGGATATCGCCTTTGAACCCACATATTTTCTCTTTAGGAGAGTTTGCCATACACCATCTTCCGTCAATAACTTAAACAACCATTTGCTGAGGAGGGCCCTATTCTTAACCTCAAGGTCATGAATGCCCAACCCGCCTTGGTCTTTGGGACGGCAAACCACACTCCATTTAGCCAGTCTATATTTCTTTCTCTCGCTATCTCCTTGCCAAAAGAATCTTGATCGAAAGTAATCCAATCTGTGTAAAACTCCTTTTGGCAATTGGAAGAAGGAAATCATATATAGTACCATATTGCTTAGTACTGAATTAATGAATGCATGAAACGCATTAATATTTGCACAAAGATAAGCGTCTATTAATAGGTAATCTGAGAGAAATATCATATACAAATGGGCTTTGGTATGACAAAACAGTGTACACTTAGTAAATATAGCTAATTAGTATCGTCAAGACCGATAATAAGCAGTAACATAAATACTTATGAAATAAACATGTAATAGTATATATATATGGTGCATCAACAAAATCTTGTTTGTTTGTGAATCTTGAACTTGGTTAGTTGCTCTGAGTGCTCAAAGTCTCCGATGGTTCACAGGTTGCACCAACAAAATAATGCCAACAAAAATGACATAATTAGATTTCCCCATGGCCGATTGCAACATCCATGCCTTCTTAAAAAAAGAGATACGAGGATATGAACGCTTCTATTTTCTTAAAAAAAAGAAGCTAAACTTGAAAAAATCTAACTAAACTAAATTTCTAAGTATGTTTCATTTTTCTCCAAAAATGTAGAATATCAAAAACATATACATGTCTTCTTACACTCAAGAATTAGAGAGATTCAGAACAGGGGCAAGAAACACATCCTAATAGAAGTACGGGAATAAGCACCAAGCTAATAGAAGTACGGGAATGCATCTAGTTGAATAAAATAGTACGGGAATGAGCACCAAGCTAATAGAAGTACGGGAATGCATCATCCTAATTGTGAAGTACTGACAAGATGACCAATTGCCAATAGCGACCAAGGCCGAGCTAGCGACCAAGAAATTAGGAAGCAGGGAATCTTCTTCCAGAGTGCTGGTGGTTAGCATGCATGAATCGAGACATGGTAATAGGTTGTTTTGATTAATAGATGTATTTCACTATACCATCCGTCTGTTGGTACTGATAGTTTTTCTTATCGAAAATCCAAAGCCTACATCTTACCTCATGTCCAATCGATTGTGTTATTAGTGTTTCTTCCAAGGTTGATGTACGATATTTGCATCTCATGAGTATGTATAGAAGAATTTTTGATTTCCATCTCTTGGACCTGTCAGAAAATTAACATGAATGTGATGGAATATGAAATTGTGTTTGTCAACATCGGTGCAGTACACGGGGCCAGACACATTATGGTTGACGCCACAAAGAACATGAAGATCATACAGATCCTGTAAGTGGGCAGAGGCCCCAGTGAATGTAACATGTCAGAGTGATAATCAGAAATTAAAGAACTAAAGATACAAATCTCAAGATTGAATTACTCTGTTCTCCAGTGCATATGAGGCCAGCACTGCTCTGACTTTCTTATAAATTCTTGTATGCTCGTCCGTCCAGGTAATTCATATCGACCACGACGGGAGACCTTGGGTATGGGAAATCAGACAAAGAACACATCACCTTCTAACCCAGCAGAAGCAGGCTCAACTCTGTCAACATGTGTAACCTGCGTTTTTTGAAACAAAGAACAGTATCACTAAAATAGAGGAAGAACACTGGTGAAGAGGAGACGCAGCATCACCAATCTGTGACGACCGATCGATGAAATCGTCGCCACAGGAAGGGGATCGGAGTGGGGGATGAGGAAGAACAGAGAGTAGGTGAGGTTGGAGAAGGAGATGAGAATAATTCAGACTTTTCCTTCGCTGCCTTGTCCAACAGAGGACGGTTCCATAAGTACAGGCACACACACACGACGGACGGCTTGGCCACATGCGGCCCAAGCCAGACCCAGTGGGCTCAGCCCACAACTCTCCTGTGCTACTCCTTCTCCTTGCTAGTCCACCGCTACATCATAGCAGGTGTGACAATTCCCCCCCCCCCCTTGAGCGAGAGCGTCTTGAGCCCAGCATGGAGCGTTGGGGTAGCGATGATGTAGGACGGTGTAGTCTTCCCATGTTGCCGAATCTGGAGAGAGCGAGGACCACTGAATAGAGACCTGCACGACTGAGGTGTTACCTTTCTTGACTATGCGGCGATCCAGTATCAACTCGGGTTGTAGTGGTGCAGCAGTCAGGTCGGGCGGACGAGGCAATTCGGAGAAGACCGGAGAGTAGTCAGGTGTGAATGGCTTCAACCGTGATACATGGAAGACCGGATGAATGTGGCTGTTTGATGGTAACTGCAGTTTGTAAGCCATAGAACCGATCCGTTGCTCGACGGTGAATGGTCCGAAGAACTTGAATGCTAATTTGGGGCAGGGACGGTTGGCCACAGTAGATTGAGCATAAGGTTGCAGCTTCAGAAGAACTTGTTCACCCACTTGGAAAGAGCGATCTGTCCTGTGGCGATCAGCCTTTTGCTTGTATCTGTTTTGAGCCCGGGCCAGCTGAACACGGAGTTGTTCATTATGTGTAGCCCAATCCAAATCTGCATCAGTATCCTGTGGTATCGTGCGGGCCAGTGTGGGCAGTCCTCCCAAGTTGGGCTCCTGGCCATATAGCGCTTGGAAGGGTGAAGTGTTCAGCGAGGAGTGATGGGTGGTATTGTACCAGAACTCTGCAGTAGGTAACCATTGTCGCCATTTCTTTGGCTGGTCGTGTACGGCGCACCGAAGATACATCTCGAGACATTGGTTGACTCGTTCACTCTGACCATCCGTCTGCGGGTGATATGCTGTGGAATAGCTGAGTTTTGTTCCTGCTGCCTCCAGAAGAGCACGCCACATTGCACTGGTGAAAACCGGGTCGCGATCTGATCCGATCGAGTGGGGTACTCCATGCAACTTGATAATGTTATCCCAAAATGCTCGAGCCACTGTTGTTGCTGTGAATGGATGGCGAAGAGGAACAAAGTAGGCATATTTGGTGAAGCGGTCGACCACCACCATAATCACCTCGTAGCCCTCGGACACTGGCAATCCTTCGACGAAATCCATAGTGAGGTCCCGCCACGGTTCTGATGGAATTGGGAGTGGCTGTAGTAGTCCAGGTGTTTTCAGATGTTCATGCTTGGCCTGCTGACAGATAGAACACTGACGAACATAGTCTTCCACTGCTTGTTTCAGACCCCGCCAAGCGAACAGTTTCTTGACACGTTGATAAGTTGCTGTCACTCCCGAATGTCCCCCAACTGCACTTGCATGGAATGCGTTGATCAATTTGGTCTGTAGGGCTGTGTTGGCGCCAATCCAGATCCTGTTCTGGAAGCGAATGGTGCCTTGGCGTAATTCGTAACCTTGATCATCCGGGCTGCACAGAGCGAGTTGTTGCAGCAAATCTTGACTGTCCATGTCAGTTTCATAGGAGTTGCTTACTTCCTGGAGCCATTGGGGCTGACAGATGGAGAGGGCATCCAGAGAGAGCAGGTGACCGACGCGGGATAGTGCATCAGCTGCGCCATTGTCCGTGCCGCGGCGGTACTTGAAAGAAAATTGGAGACCCACCATCTTAGACATGGCCTTGCACTGCAACTCTGTTTCCAATTGTTGATCGCCGAGATGGCAGAGGCTTTTATGATCCGTGACAATGACGAACGGGGCGCGCTGGAGGTAAGTGCGCCACTTGTCCACGGCCATGATCACCGCGAGGAACTCCTTCTCGTAGATCGACAGACGCTGATTGCGTATGCCCAGAGCCTTGCTGAGGTAGGCGATTGGGTGGCCGTCTTGCACCAGGACTGCACCCACCCCTGTGTCACACGCGTCCGTCTCGATAGAGAACGGGCGTGAGAAATCAGGCAACGCCAGGACAGGCGTGCTTGCCATGGCATCCTTGAGCAGATCGAACGCTGCTTGTGCTTGTGCCGACCAGGCGAAGCCTTTCTTGGTGAGGAGCTGAGTGAGGGGCTTGGCGATAATCCCATAACGCGGCACGAATTTGCGGTAATAGCGGTGAGGCCCAGAAACCCGCGCAATTCTGTGGCATTTGTCGGTGTGGGCCACGCGCGCATGGCACTGGTCTTGCTCGCATCCGTGGCCACGCCCTCTTTGGAGATTACATGGCCCAAATACTCGACTTGGGGTTGCGCGAACGAACACTTGGAAAGCTTGGCATATAGCTAATGCTCACGGAGGATGGAGAAGACTGTGCGTAGATGAGCTTCATGCTCCTGCAAGGTGTGACTGAAGACAAGAATGTCATCAAGAAAAGTGATCACAAACTTACGATTTGGCCCGGCGAACGCCGAGTTCGTCACACATTGGAATGTGGGCGGGCCGTTGGTGACGCCGAAGGGCATGACGCGGAACTCAAAATGACCATGATGTGTCTTGAAGGCCGTCTTTTCCTCATCGCCCGCACGCATGCGAATCTGATGGTACCCCGCTCGCAAGTCAATTTTGGAGAAGAAGGCGGCACCAGAGAGCTCATCCAAGAGTTCGTTGATGACAGGAAGAGGAAACTTGTTCTTGATTGTGACGGTATTGAGACGTCGATAGTCCACACAGAAACGCCATGTTCCGTCCTTCTTCTTGACCAGGAGCACCGGGGTTGCGAAGGGGCTCATGCTGTGTGTAATGATGCCCGTGCGAAGCATTTCTTCCACTTGACGTTCAATCTCGTCTTTCTGTAACGGAGAGTACCGGTAGGGTCGACAGTTGACAGGTGTTGCACCTGGCTCCAGATTAATGGCGTGATCGTACTGTCGATGGGGAGGAAGTTGGGTTGGTTCCTCGAAGATGTCACTGAACTCCGTCAGGATGCGCTGAATGGTAGGCGGAGTAGGCGTGTCAGAGTCGGATGTCGTCTCAGATGTTAGCTGAATCTCCACTAAAGCTGCCCCCCATATGTCGTTAGCGTCATGCATTTGCCATAAGGTTGCAGCATCTAGGGCTGTGAGTTGATGTTGATCACCAGTGCGCACACCTATCAGCTTAATTGTTTCTCCCTGACGATCAAATTGCATGGTCTTCAGGTTCCAGTCACACTGCATTGGGTTGTGCTGTCCCAGCCAATCCACACCGAGCACTGCATCGTAGCCTCCTAAATCGAGGACGCGCATGTCTGTGGCAAAGGTATGTCTGTGGGAGGTCCAGGCTAGCTGAGGCACCATAGCCGTGCAGTTCAGGCTCTGTCCGTTGGCGACTCGAACCTTGATTGCTGGAATATCTGTTGTTGGAGCTTTGATGCGCTGAGCAAATGTGGAGTTCACAAAACTGTGCGTACTGCCGGAGTCGACGAGCAGCAACATAGTTTGATCACCCACTATGGCACGCAGTCGAATAGTTTCTGGTGCTTCGGTGCCCTCCACGGCTTGAGCTGATAGGAGACAACAAGTAGCATCGATGGTTGCAGGTTCATCCAATAGTTCCAGGGCATGCACTGCATCATCAGAGAGTACTTCTCCAAAATCGCCCACTTCAATCGTCAGTAGCTGAGCAGAGCATTTGCATTGATGATCACGGGAGTATTTGTCCCCGCAACGAAAGCAGAGGCCGTGTTGGCGTCTGTAATCCCGCAACTGCCGCTCACGCCCGAAGTCGTCCGCGGCTGGCTTTGGTGCTAGGGCGATCCGTGGTGCTGGAGCGGTCGGAGAGGGCGCTGATGGTGCAGGAGGTGGCCGTCCTAGTGGTGGTACTATGCCCGACAATGGTGGTGGTCTGCCTGCAAATGGCGGTCTGAATCTGGAACGCTGAAGTTCCAATTCCTCTTCCTGAATCCTGGCAAACACTGTCGCCCTGGTGATGCTGGTGGGTGCCTGAATACGCACGGCGGCGCGCAGGTCATCCTTCAGGCCAAGCAAGAATTGGGTGACAAAAAATTTGGAGCTCAGGGTCGAGTCGAGGGCAATCAGATTATACATGTGAACCTCAAACTGTTGTCTGTATTCAACCACTGTTCCTGTCTGACGGAGCTGAAGAAGATTGTGCATCGTTGACTCGAATTCCTCTGGGCCAAACTCCTCCACCACTGCACGCCGGAACATCTCCCAAGTAATATCTGAATGTGTCTGACGGAAGGCTCTAAGCCACAGTGCTGCGTGCCCTTCGACATAGAGCGCCGCCGTCGCGACCCAGTTGTGCGGCGGCACCCTATACAACTCGAAGTATGCTAGGCAGCGATCCAGCCAGACGCGGGGCGCATCACCATCGAAGCGGGGGAAGTGGTGTTTGGGTGGCCGGACTGAGTACTCATCCCGCGGCGTCGGTGTGCTGGGCAGCTGCAAGTTGAACTGCGCATCTGGCCTCGTGAGCAGGGGAGGCCCTTCGTTGGCGAGCCGGGCGATGGCTGTCGTGCTCCCAAAAGCCTGCGGAATAGGCAGGGCACTCTGAGGAGGTGCCGTGCGCTGGGCGGGTGGAGCTGGAGGGGGCACAGGCTGCTGGATGTTGTTGGTGGCTGCCGGCGTGTGGGAACCTGCCGCGGAGGGGTCGTCCACCTGCGACGCCAATGCCATGGCGGAGGAAGCCGTCGGAGAAGTCGCCTTGCGCACGTCATCCACGTCGGCCTGCGTGAGCCCGATCTGCTTGGATAGGCTCTGCAGCTCGGTGGAGACGTGCGTGTTGAACGTGGCCTGTGCCTCCGCGCGTTTGGTCGCCAGAGCTTGCTCTTCATCGAATCTGGACAAGAGCTTCTCCATCAGGGCGGTGAGGTTTGCTGTTTGTTCCCCCATGGCAGTGAGGAGTTGCCGGGTCTGGACGAAAGGCTTGGACGGCGCCGTGGTACCCGCTCCGAACAGATCGAACCCCGCTGTGGATTTTGTGGGATCTCACCGGAGTGAATTCCCACCGACAACGGTGGATGTTACCGATCAGTCAAAGGAGTTGAGGATGCCGCGGCGCAAAATTTTTTGGGGGAAATTGTTGGCTCTGATTCCAATTGTGACGACCGATCGATGAAATCGTCGCCACAAGAAGGGGATCGGAGTGGGGGATGAGGAAGAACAGAGAGTAGGTGAGGTTGGAGAAGGAGATGAGAATAATTCAGACTTTTCCTTCGCTGCCTTGTCCAACAGAGGACGGTTCCATAAGTACAGGCACACACACACGACGGACGGTTTGGCCACATGCGGCCCAAGCCAGACCCAGTGGGCTCAGCCCACAACTCTCCTGTGCTACTCCTTCTCCTTGCTAGTCCACCGCTACATCGTAGCAGGTGTGACACAATCGCTGTTGTTCGAGAGAATGGTTTGTGAAAGTGTGGAGCATCTGCAAGGTTGGAATTATATGGGCTTGCAGGAATTGAATGCAAAACATGAATCGCCACTATAATTGACCTGCTCGGAGAATGGATTGGCATTAATGACGGATTAACCTTTCAATCAATCATCCTTGGCGATTCAACTTCACGGCTGTTCAGCGCCACACCCCATCCCGCCGCGCATCTCGCTTCCGTGCAACCGATCGGACCAACGAGGTGCTGCCCGTCGCGTCCGTGCAACCGAAGGACTGAGTAGGCGCTGTCCCTCGGGTCCGTGCAAACCCAGCCAGTCACTACTGTAGCCAAGCACCATGGAGAGGCGCCGCCAGGCAATACGGCGAGCGATGGAAACCAGGGTCGCGAGCGTCCTGGTTGTTTTAGGGTTTTCCGCTTTTGTGTTGCACGGGAGCCTAATACTGGCCTAGTAGGCCCAATTGAATTTCGGAGAGCCAAAAAAACCACCAGAGCAGCGGCCCAAGAAGGTTAGCGCTCGTTACACTGGGAACGAAGCCTGTGCGCGCGATTTAGGTGCAATTAAGAGTCAATCGGACGGCCGAGGATGCCTAAAAGTGATGATCCAATGGATACAAATGCTAATGGCCTGAGAGGGCTGGAAAAGTGCGCAGTTATAATGTGATGATCCAATGGATACAAATGCTAATGGCCTGAGAGGGCTGGAAAAGTGCGCAGTTATAATGTATCTAAATTGTTATAGACTTGCTCTTTTAGTTCATGTTTTCCAGCAGAGAAATATGTATGTTCTCATATGAGGTATGAACTCTATGCACTAACAGGGGTACGATCTCCATGGTAGGGTAGGTTCATCATGGCCATGGGGCGAGCTGCTCTTGTTACGTCCGTCCTCACACAACAGACCACCCACCACATCATGTCATTTGTCATTCCGGTCGGCATCATGCAAGAGGTTAACAAGTTAGAGAGAACCCCTTAAGACTTCATTGGCTATGCTACGAATGGAAGGATCTGAATAGGGCGTAGGTTGGGCTTGGCAACCCCTAAGTCAGATAAGGACTTATTCCATGCGGCTACCACCATCACGTTAGGGGACAGTAGGAAGGCGCAATTTTGGCACTCCCTGTGGCTTCAATGGGAGAAGCCAAAAGATATCATCTCTATCATTTTTGAGAATTTTGCCTAGAGAAGTGCCACTGTTCAGGACGCTATGCATAGTCACATGTGTGTAGCATCTTCAATGGCTTTGTAGTGTTGCACCTTCAATAATTTCATGTTCTTTGGGAGAAAATTTAGCACATGCAACACACTAGGGGACTCCAAAGACATTATCTGTCAATTCATGCCCCCGGGGTCTCGCCCTACATGGTTGTTCGATGGGGCCACCTCCACTAACATGAGAACCGTCGTGTGGAACAACTGGGCCCCTCCAAAATGCAATTTTTCGCCTGGATCATGCTCAGAGCAGGGTGTGGACTGTGGACGGTCGACAAGCTTCAGAAGATACGGTGGCCTAACCGTGGACTATCAACTTTATAAGAGAGAACCTGAGACGGCAACACACTTGCTCTTCAAATGTAGGTTCACCATCACGGTGTGGGGATCAAGAATTAGCTTCACATGGACGAGTTAGAGATAGACGCTTGGACCAGGATGCTTGCTTACTACGAGTGGTGGGAGAGGATGACCCTTCACGCTCGACATGGATGCAAGGCGACATCCACTCTTCTCATGTTGGTGGTCTGGGTGTACGGAGAGGAATGTGAGGGTCTTCCAAGGTAAATCTTCCATGCCTTTCTAGATTGTGGTGCAAGGCTAAGAACCAGATGATTGTCGGGGCAAAGAAATTGAGTTCTAGCATATGTTGCTAGAGTATTAATATTTTTTTTGCGTTTTTGTGCCATTTGTGGAGGAGTAACGGACCTTGAAAGTCCAAACTGTGTTTCAAGCCCCTTCTTGATTAATGAGATGGAGTCAAAGCTTTTGACTTAGTTAAAAAACTGCACTTAAGGATGACCTGTGAGGCTAGTCATAGTGGGAGTAACTTAGCTAGTAACATAGCTTTGCTTATGTGGTATGTATTTAGTGAGGAGAGATGTGTTTAGAGTAACATAAGGCTGATCATAGTCGGAGCTTGTAACATAACGATTTTCAAGACAAATTTGCTTATGTGTCACGTAGTTAATGAGAAGAGAGATGTTTAAAGTAACATAATATGTTACCATAACATAGCGCTTCCCGAGAAAAGATGAGTCTATAAGGTAATAAATGAAGCCATATATGACACTTGTATTATGTTACTTTACAATATGAAAATAGTAAAACTTATTCTCCACAATGACCAGCCTAATATGTTACTGTAACATAGCGCTTCCCAAGAGAAGATGAGCCTACAAACTAATAAATGAAGCCTATGACACTAATATACTATATTAGTACTTTGCACTATGAAGATAGTAAATTAGACTAGTGTCATATGTATAAGTCACATTTGGAGGAGCTCCGCAACCTAGGTGTTGGGTGAGGCAAAAAAATCAACTTTGAAACTATCCAATAGCTGTATCTTGTGACCAGTCGAAAATTCAGCAATTAATTCTTAATTGATAGGTATAACTGTTTGGCTAGCCCATGCAAGAATTAAATCCCTCGCATGCAAGCCGGCTTGATTCCCTTGACTAACCAAGGCCTTTTTTCTGTGCATGCATAGGTCATTTATTTAGCAATTAATCCCTAATTAATAGTCAAAGAAGAAAAAGTGTGGGTGGTCAAACAAGCTGGGAAGAAAACAAGAAAACAGTTAATGTAACGTGCCTAGGTGATTTAGGAATACTTGGTTTTCGTAAAGTGAGTTAAACTATTCAGAGTGGAAGTAACATACTCCCTCCGTCTAGGTGAGTAAGTCATCTTAAGCTGTGCACCGTGACCAAGAAGGAGTGAAAAACGAGGAACCTTAATGATTATTTTCTAATTAATAGCATTGCATGCAATGAACTAACCACTGCATGTCGTGTTTGGTAGTTTCAAGTCATTAAAAGCATGGACACCTCTTATCTCTTATTGGTTGATATGTCAAGAAACAAAAAAAAAGGTAGAAGTTAATGCACCGCGCCTAAATGTTTTGGAATTATTTGGTTTTCGTAAGATGACTTACACACCTAGACGGATGAAGTAGGTGGTAACATCACACATCTCTAGGCAAAACAGATGATGTGGCGAGTAATTAACGAGGAAAGAGAGATATGTTGTAACATAGATAGTTACTGTAACATCGCACATAGTACCAAAGACAAGATGAGTCTACAACCTAATAAATGAAGTGTTCCATGACACATGTTACTAGTCATTGTGACTAGTCTTATACATCTAGAGGGAGCGAGTAGTATAAGTTACTCCCCAATATGAAAGTAGTAGCATTTTTTGTGTGTGAGAGAAAATATCTTTCATTCATTTCTCGTCACTGCACAACCCCAGGTACGTCCATTTGTTCGTGCCTAAGTTGATCTCGTTAACTCTGCAGCTTACATGCACATAAAGAATCACATCTAGCCGTAGAACAAATTGAATTCACGAGGAGGAAGTTTCTTCTTTGCATAGTTTCCGGCTGAGGGTGCTGAAGTTGGCTCGCGAGAACTGGCGGGACGCGTTCCTCCAGTCCGCCCCGGACTTCATCATCAGCTCGAACTCCTGGTAGCTGATGCGTCCGTCCCGGTCGGTGTCGACGTCGCGGATGATCTCGAGGATGGCCTGCTCGTTGGGCCCCAGCTCCTGCCTCAGCTCGTCGATCTCGATGAAGCCGCTGCCGTCCTTGTCGAAGTAGCGGAACGCCGCCGCCAGGTACTTCTCGTTGGTCATCTTCTTGAGGTGCAGCGACACCGTCACGAACTCGTCGCAGTCCAGCGTCCCGTTGCCATCCGTGTCCGCGGCTTCGAGCAGCATCCTGATCTCCGACTCCGGCACGCGCTGGCCGTTGATGTGGAGGCCCTCCATGAGCTCCTCCAGCGACAGGTTGCCGTTCTTGTCCTTGTCCATGAGGTGGAACATCTGCACGTACTTGTCCAGCTCCTCCACCGGCATGTTCCGCGCCACCACGCCCAGCGCCTTCTTCTTGAACTTGTTCATCGCCGAGAACTGCTGCAGCCGAGACCGCACCGCCTCGCCCAGCGACACGTTCGGCGCCGTGTCCGCGTTCTTCAGCCACGGGTGCTCTGCCAATCACAATCACAATCACAATGCTTGCGTTAATTCTACCTCCATCCGCTCCACATGCTAATTAGTACTAGTAGAAGTGCAATGGCGCAGTACCAAGAACTTGCGCGGCCGTGAGCCGGGTGGCGGGGTCGGGGTCGAGCATCCGCCGTATGAGGTCCTTGGCGTTGCCGGACACCCTGGGCCAGGGCTCCCGGTTGAAGTCGAGGCCGCCGCGGATGATGGCCTGCGCGATCTTCTCGTCGTTGTCCCCCCAGAAGGGCGGCACACCGCAGAGGAGGATGTAGAGGATGACGCCGGCGCTCCACACGTCCACCTCCTGCCCGTAGTTACGCTTCAGGACCTCGGGGGCCATGTAGTAGGCGCTTCCCACCACCTCCGTGAAGCGATCGCCGGGGTTGAAGAACACCGAGAGGCCGAAGTCGATGACCTTGAGGGGGGCGTCCTCGGATTTGTTGGCGAACAGGAAGTTCTCCGGCTTGAGATCACGGTGGATCGCCCCATTCGAATGGCACAACTGCCACATTGGTTGAGCAGACATAGTTAGTTCGTCGCCTTCGTTGCGAGATTGGTGCGCAAGAACGTTGATCGAGAAGCGTATTCAAGTGTTCTTGAACGAATCTTGCATGCGGATTGCGTACCTGGATGACGTTGACGATGGTGCGGAAGACCTTGGCGGCGGCGCGCTCGGAGTAGTGGCCGCGGGCGACGATGCGGTCGAAGAGCTCGCCGCCCTCGCAGAGCTCCATGACGAGGTGCACGGAGCCTTCCTGGTCCTCGCGGGCCTCTCGCAGCCGCACAACGGCCGTGCCACCGCGGGCCGACATGCGTCGCATGATGGCCACCTCCCTCCGCACGTCGGCCGCGTGCGCCGCGGCGGCGGCGGCGGCTCTCGCGGCGGCTTCCGCGCCCCCGCCACCCGCGGCCTTGCGGTTCGCCCCGCGGCCGCCCCGGCGGCGGTGCCTCCGGATGGTTTTGCACGCGAGCGCCTCGCCCGTGGCGGCGTCCTTGCAGCGGCGCGTCACCCCGAACTCACCCCGGCCCAGCTCCTTTCCCAGCACGTAGCGCCGCCCGAACTCGGCGGTCGTCGTCTTGGCCACGAGCTCCTCCTCCTCGGTGCCGCCGGCGGGGCCGTCACCATTATTGCGCCTGGAGCTGCCGTTGTCGCCCTTCTTGGCGCTGCTGGTGCTGGCCCCGGAGGCGGCGTTGGCGGCGGCGGCGTCGCGTTCGGTGACGGGGAGGACGAAGGAGAGGTTGCCGAGGCGGCCGCGCAGCTTCCGCGAGCAGGCGTAGGCGGAGTAGCAGCCCCCCATCGAGCCACCTCCCTCGTCGAGCCCGCCGCGAAGGCGCTCCTACCCCGCCCCCTCTCTTCCTCTCTCTCTGCCCTCCCCGCGTCGGGGCCGCGCGTGGGCGTGCCGCGTTTGTTGGCGCGTCGACGGGGGGTCAGCCGTGTCCCGCGCTGCGGCTCACCGCGAGATCCTGCATGGCCGCCTACGCTAGCTATTCGTGGCCTCGACGGCCCACGCGCGCGCTACTTATGCTGGGAAAAAGTCCATTTTAAACCCTGAACTTGTAGTGGTTCAGCAAAACAAACCCCAAAGTTGAAATTCCGGTCGATTGAACTCTGAACTATGCAATCCCGGTCTAAATTGAACCTTGGGGTTATTTCCCAAACAGGGATTGTCCACATGGCAAAGGATGGCCGGGATTGGTGGGATTTCGCAAAGCGCACACACCTGCTCCCTGCTGGGCTGGCCCGATTTAGTTTTTTTTTCATAAAAAAAAACAGAATTCGCAAAGGGCGCAACACCCTGAAGGCCCGGCCCGCTTTAGTTTTTTTTTTGCGGGAAAAAGCACGCTTTATTTTTTCATTAACAAAAAAGAAGGGCACCGTACAGCTCGAACTCGAGACCCCTTGATGTCTATCGAGGCAACAAACCACCGGGGACAAGACATACATTCTGTGCACTTGCTCCCTTTTTATTCTTTCCTTCTTTCTTTCCGTCTTTTTTCTTAAATTCGTGATTCTTTTTCGAAATCGACGAACTTAATTCAGTGTGTATTTATACAATAATGTCAAGTCTGTATTTTTTTAAAAGACGTACACAGTTTATTACAAACATATATAAAAAGTGTGTATTTCAAAAAATATTGCATGATATAAAAAAGTGCAATAGATATTTAAAACTTCATTGTATAATTTTTAAAAATTCATCATATAATTATGCAGTAAAGGTAAGTGTGCATTTTCAAAAAACAATCGCATAATATAAATATGCTGTAATATTTTAAAAATGTTCACTAGATATAACTTTTTTTCCATATATTATGAAATAATATTAAGTTTTTATTTACATAAAATCTTACATAATAAAAAAATTCAGTGTAATTAAAAATATGTCGACAATAGTGAAAAGATGTACACTGTTTATTACAAACCTATATAAAAAAGAAATATGCAAAAAATTAAAACCCGAAGAATACCCAAGATCTGAAAAAAAATAAAAGAAGTCCGAAAATAAAAAGACATACAAAAAACAAAATAGTCAGCAAAAGTCCGGACGTGTCTATAGAGTATAAAATAGCATAAGCCAGTAATAGAGTCGAACCCATCGTGGCATAGTGGTTAGACGTTCTGGGAATTCGTCGGAATTCCAGATCCTTGCGGGCGGCGATTTTTTTTATTTGCGGTAGAAAAATCGAACGTGTTCAAAAGTATTATAAGCTATAAGCCTGTAGAAAGTAACAAGTTAGCCATTTGCGTAGTGGTACTCGCGCGCGGCCCTTATTGTCGCGACTCAGGTTCGATTTCCGGGTGAGCCGTTGTTTATTTTGTTTGACATTTTTATTTGCAAATAAGAGCTTTTACTTGATTACATATAAAGCAAGGGTTTTTTTCGGAAAAAAAAACGCAGACGAATCCCGGTTGACCGATGCAAAGATTTGATTTAGACCGGGATTGCATAGTTCAGGGTGCAATCGACCGGGATTTTGATTTTGGGATTCGTTTCGCCGAACCTCTACTAGTTCAAGGTTTAAAATGGACTTTTTCCCTTATGCTGCCCACGGGACGGTGTGTACAGGTTGGAGTGCGGAACGCGGTGTCACCCAGGGGGGAAAGGGAGAGTTAATACGCGCCACGATCGTGGCCGCGTAGGGCTGCGTGCCGCGCCATCTACGGCCGCTAGACGATTCACGTGGCAGCTGCGCCTTATACCTACGAGAAGGAACCGACGGCTGTAGAATGTTCGTGCGCACTGATACCCGTCACGTCTGCTTGTCCTTGGGCAGCAAGATTCCATCGGGTTTGTGCTGTGAAGCAACAACACCGCAGACGGTCTGGACGGTCGGATGCTGTGCCGTTGGGGAACCCGGCTGGCCGTGCAAACATTTTGCTTGTTCCGCCGTTCATTTTACACGGCACCGAGAGACAAGTACGTACGGCGAGAAGATAGTACCTTGTCAAATGAAACAGGATTTGTGGGTCTAAAGAGAGAGGGAGTTTGGGAGTGAACGACCTTAGAAAACAAAATATAAGTTTTTTGGTCAAATGATGATGGAAACTTAAGACTCAAAATGGTGTGGCACAAGACATTGTGAAGGGTAGATATCTACTCCCTCCGTTTCAAAATATAATATAAAAGGACCAGACTAACTACCGATCAGTCGGTAGTTAGTAACAGATCCGGACGTTTTCCCGCATGACCGAGGCTGCATGCACCAGAGAAAAAGCGTGACTTCAGATATACACTTGCGTATTTGATTCTTCATGCACATCAACTCATTTCATACATGCAAAAAAAGACGAAATTGCTTACGTCAGCAATGGTACAATCTAAATTCTAAATTCAAAATGTTTTGTAGACCAAACAGTAACTCCGATTTAAAATCCGTTTTCACACAAAATATTCGTCACGACGAGATCTTCGAAACTAGATCCCATGTTGATATGTTCCAACGACTTTTTTTTTCGAACAAAAGTTACCACGTCGGCCATGTAAGTTATCACGCATGTGCTATATATGTTACCATGTTGTTTACACGGATATTACCGGGGCATAAAACTGATTTCTCTAACCTTCCTATTAGATACACATGCATGCATGCACAAGGACAAAAAGGTTGTCATTCTAGATTCTTCCTAGATGAACTTTAAAAAAAATTGTAGCTCAAAAGTCACTCGGATTGACAAACTATTTTCACATAAAAAACCACCATGATGAGACCTTTAAAACTAGATTCTATGTTTATATGTTCCGGTGACTTCTTTAAAAAAAGTTACCATGCCGATGCTTTACACAGAAAATTAATAGAGTGTAAAAATGATTCCTCCAACTTTCTCCTCACATGCACATGTATGCATGAACTAGAGATTAAAAAGTTTATCTCATACTTTTTGGAAACTTCAAACCATTTTGTAGCTTAAACCGTCGGTCTGATCGGAAAATCGTTTTAACATAAAAAATCCTTCCAACGAGAGTTTCGAAATTAGACCTCATATTAGTATGTTCCGGCGACTTTTTTTCTAAAATGTTTCAACGCTTGTGCTATGTAAGTTATCAACACTATTATGCGCATCTTACCATACTATTTGACGGAAGTTACCAGAGAGTGTGTTTCAATAATATTTTCGTCAGGTCAAAAGGTACCGCTACATTTGTACATGAGTTATCATCTTTGTTGTGCGTATGTTACTGTGTTATTTACATAAAAGCTACAACAACTTTCTTTCCATGTTAAACTTTACATAGTGTTTGTATGTATGTTATCATGTCGACGATCTTTATATTACCATGTTATTTACACATCAATTACCGGGTTATGTTTTCAGGGTCAAAAAAGTTGTCGCCGTCTTTATACCTAAGTTATCAGGTTTATAGTGCGTATATTACCACACATAAGTTAACGTGGTATGTTTTCAACAACCTTTTTCCAAGGTGAAATTTACCGCGGTGTTTGTGACCTAAGCTATAAGTTATGTGGTGCATATATTGCCATGTTTTTTTACACATAAATTATTAGGGGTATATTTGTATCAACTTTTCTCCCGTGTCAAAAAAACATTACCATGGTGTTTGGGTGCGAGTTATCAGATCATGATTTGTATATTACCATGATGTTTACACATAAGTTACCGGGGTATATTTTCATCAACTTTTTTTTCTCAGGTCAAAGTTAACTTAGAATTTATATCTAAGTTATCTGGTCCACGGTGCATATATTACCATGCTATTTACATAAAAGTTATTGGAGGTATGTTTGCAACAACTTTTTCCCTCATGTCAAAAGCTATGAAGGTGTTTATGCATGAGTTATCAGTACTGTGATGTGTATATTACCATGCTATCTCCACAGAGATTATCGGGGTTATGGTTTTAACAACTATTTTTCTCAGTTTAAAGTTACCGTGGTGTTTGCGCGTAAGTTAACAAGTCCGCAATGCGTGTTTACCATATTATTTACACAGAAGTGACCGAGAGATGTTTTCAACAACTTTTTTCCTTGGTCAAATTTACCGTGTTATTTTATACCTAAGTTATTAGGCCTGCGATGCATATATTATCATGTATGTGATTCTCAAGTCTACAACACGTAAATTACCATGGTAATTACAAAACAAAAAGACCAGGCTATTTCAACAACTCTTTTCACCCGATTAGCAACATGCTAACTTTTGCAGTAGCATCACGGTAGCTATACATGAACCTGGTAGCTTAAAAACTAGCAGCCTGGTAACCCGTAGAATAATTCAAGAGAAACTTTTTTTCTTGAAACAACGTAGTAATAAAGGTTCAACTATCTTGTTTATGTAGTGTGGACAACACCCAATGATGGTTGACTTCGTTGTGGGGGCTTGTGTAAGCTCCCAACCCGAGTTCAAATCCCCTTTCTTGTGCTTTATTTTTCAAAACTAAAACTCCTCCAGAAAATCACGATTCAGATCCACTCGGAAATCACGCTCACGATCACAACCTCCCCAAAATATCGGGATCCAACCTCCTTAAGAAAAGGAAACAAAATATGAGCAGCGCGTGCAAAAAAAGGCGACCCATCATTCCCGCAAATCAGGATCCTATTAAAGCGGCAATTGCCCTTGATGACCACCGTGGGATGGCGATCGGACGCCTCCGAGGTCGTCCGGACCTATTGCAAAATTCCGGACGGCAGGAATTTAGCTTCCCCCAATACAAAATTAGTATAAAGTTGGGTCATCTATTTTAGAACGGAGAGAGTAGCTAACAAGACTGTGGCCATAGTGAGTTTCAGATTTTCAGACTCCCTCTGTTAAGCTCTTCTGAAAATCAAAGACTTATTACACATGGTTGGTAGAAAAATTAAAGTTAAATCTGGGACTTAACTAGAGTTCGAAGTACTCCATTGATGGGCTCTGACCCTATTTTGTGTTCAATTTCCTCGACATTTTTGATATATGTGTTGATCAAGATTGTAATGTTAGTAAATTTTATACTGTTGAAACATGTATCTTGTTTCGGAGAAGACTCAACACAGATTTGGGGCGATGGCAAACTTTATGTGAATGTATTTCTAACATTCAATTATTTGATGAGAAAGACAGTGTAAACGTAAACTGGGTGTTAAACAAGACAGCTTGTTACACAACCAAATCCATGTATAAGTGATTAGGGAAACCTCCTAGTGATGCAATTTCAAATGGATTTGGAAGGCTAAATTGCTTCTCAAAATTCAAATATTTCTATGGCAGTTGTATTAATACGCCTTGCTTACTCGTCAAGTGATGCAACGAGGAAATTGGTCTGATAATCCTGGTCGTTCCTTCTGTAGAAAAACAGAGTCGTCTCAACATCTTTTCTTCACATGTCCAGTGGCTCGGGTGGTCTGCTAATCCATCAGAGTGGTGCTTGGGACTGACTTGTGTCCGAACAATTACTGGCGGTATTTTGCATGGTGCTACACTTTTTTCTCCCTTGTGGGGAAAAGTTGTATACTGTTGGCTTAGCGACTACATCTTGGGACATTTGGTTAGCTCAAAATTGAGCCACTTTTGAGAAAAAAAACTGATGAAAACTCCTTTTGAGATTGTTTTCTCGATGTGATCCTTCTTACTGTATTGGGCACGTCTCCAGCGGGGCAAAGATGTGGTAAAACTTTGTTCTGGTGTTGAGATAACCAGATCAAGCACGGTGAACTTGATGAGGATCTGCAATGCGTCCAGGCAGCCGATAGCAAGGGAGTGAAGAAGGTTGCAGGTCCATGTTGCTATGCTCTTGAAGTTAGCTGATCGTGATAGGATAGAGTCTCCCTTGATTTGGATCGAGTGATTCTCCCTTGATTTATGCCAGTTATGATTCGAGATGAT
>NC_041393.1:247837089-247851998 GCF_002162155.2 Triticum dicoccoides
GTGCTTGAGATGAAGGCGAAGGAGGTTGATGACGATCTTGTTGAACTTATTCTTATTGTCGAATACCACTTGTGGAATCTGATTCATTGCCTTGAAGTAGCGGGTCCCGCTTCAGTAGAAGGAGCACTTTTTCTATTTCCACGGGTTTCACATTCCCAGTAGTTAAGTCCTTGATTGCTTTAGAAGGTTCCTTATCACCTAAAACATCTGGCAATTGCTGAACTTGGGAGCCATTAGGTTCATCAAATTTCTCATCTACCAGTTCTTCAACCTTCCGAGTGAAATTGTTGAGGGCCCGATAAGTGCGAGAATTTGCTTTGTGACAAAGGAGAAAACCTTCATGCGACTTAGGAGCAAATTTGGAACAAAGATGCTTACCAAGAATGTAGCAAATTTTTAGTCAAATACTCCAAAGTATCCAACTTTTGGTTTGTTACAGGTTAGAAGTTCATATGTTGTATTGCCAAGTATCTTGTGGAAATAAAGCCGGTTCGTGGCATGACAAGCCTTTTGAACCGCTTTAGACCCAAAATGCTTTGGAGTCTTGTACTTCTCGAACATCGTTCTAGCCATCTCGATGAAGGTCCGATTCTTCCTCTCAACAACTCTGTTTTGTTGAGGAGTGCAGGTCATGGAGAATTCATGTGAAATGCCTTCTTCGTCGACAAATTTGTCAACCTTACAATTCTTGAACTTGGTTTCGTTATCACTTCACACCTTCTTGATCTTTACCTCAAATTGATTTTGTGCTTTTCTCACAGAAGCCTTGAAGATATTTTGTACTTAGTGATCTAAAAGATCTTATATTAGTTTATAGAGGGAGTACATGCAATTTGTCATCGAGGAAGAAACCCAAGCGAATCTAGAATAATCATGAACAAGCCACGAGACACTTGTAAGCGTCCGGACCATATATGAAGTAGCTCGAGAGATCTTCTCTTTATCGGAAAATAATCGTATGTGACACGGGTCGTACGAAGTCGATCGTGAGACCTCCTCTTGTGTGCAGCGCGCAACGACACCAATCTCAAAGCAGGAACCTTCTTGTTGCTCACTTACCCGTTTGCAAATCATGTTTCAAACTCCAGAACGCTCCCAAATTCTAGCAGCCGGTGTGATACTCCCAGCTACGCGCCATATCGCCGCCGTCGAGCTCATCAACACTGATACGTCCATTTTGCATCATGCTTTTATATTGATATTTATTGCATTATGGGCTGTTATTACACATTAGGTCACAATACTTATGCCTATTCTCTCTTATTTTACAAGGTTTACATGAAGAGGGAGAATGCTGGCAGCTGAAATTCTGAACTGGAAAAGGAGCAAATATTAGAGACCTATTCGGCACAACTACAAAAGTCCCAAAACTGCACGGAGCTTATTTTTGGAATATATATAAAATATTGGGCGAAGAAAGAACCAGAGGGGGGCCACTTGCCGGCCACAAGGGTGGAGGGCGCGCCCCCGACCTTGTGGGCCCCCTAACAGGCCTCTGATGCCCATCTTTGGCTATATGGTGTCTTTCACCCTGGAAATATCAAGAAGAACCTTTCGGTATGAAGCACTGCCATCTCGAGGCAGAACATGGGCAGAACCAATCTAGGGCTCCAGCGGAGCTGTTCTGCCGGGGAAACATCCCTCCAGGAGGGGGAAATCATCGCCATCGTCATCACCAATGATCCTCTCATTGAGAGGGGGGTCAATCTCCATCAACATCTTCACCAGCACCATCTCCTCTCAAATCCTAGTTCATCTCTTGTATTCGATCTTGGTCCCAAAACCTCAGATTGGTACCTGTGGGTTGCTAGTAGTGTTGATTACTCCTTGTAGTTTATGCTAGTTGATTTATCCGGTGGAAGATCATATGTTCAGATACTTAATGTGTAACATTCCAAATTTTCAATTTGGAATGTTATACATTAGGTCATCATTGCATATCATATTTTAATGCATTTTTGGTTGATCCTAGAAATTCTAAGCAACTCAAGGACCCACGGAGAGAGTTGGGGATTTCATTATCTTCATATTTGAGTTTTCTCAAATTTTGAAAAGAGGATCATTTGGTTTTAATTATTTCCTTTTCAAATATATCTTTTATGAAAATAAAAGAGAGGGGATAAAATGACTTCTCCAAAATAAAGAAATATTGGAGAAAAAAATATTAAAATCAAATAAGAATTTTATTTGGAGTTTTATTGCTATTTTATTTGAATTAGGAAAAAAATGGGTTTTTAAAAATTGCATTAGAGGCCCAAATAAATGTTCACTTTGTCCGCAATATTACTAGAGGACCGTGAAAATTTATTTCAGGATTTTTGAACTCGGTTTAGTATTTCTTTTGTTAATTTTTCTGTGTAAGGATTTATTTTAAAAAAATGAACCGACCTTACGGGGCCGTGTCCGCCCTGGACTCCGTGCCCGGCTGGCCTTATAAGCCGGGGGCCCGACCCCGCCAGCACGCCAGCCCCGCCCCGGTGAAACCCTAGCCGTCGCCGCCACTCGTCGCCGCCGCACGCCGCCGCCCACGACGCCGCCGCCGTCGCCCGCGACGCCGTCGCCCGTCCTGATGTCGCCGCCCACCGCCGCTGGAGCCCCGCCGCCGGAGCCACTCGTCCTGCCGTCCCGCCGCCGATCTCGACCTCGCCGGAGGTATAGCTGCTGCCGCCGCCGGTTTTCTCAGGAAAAATTGATCAGTTTTTTTTGAAACCCTAGATCCACTTTTTTTAATTCGGTTCAGTTTTTTCCGATTTAGTTAAATAGAGGACATTCATCCTATGTTCATTTTAACGAACGTTGTTCGCCCGTTAGCCACAGACAGCGAACGTTTGTTCGTTAGCCTGTTCGTCGTGTTTTATTTTCCAGGATATTTCCGCAATTATTTTCGATCGTGATTTCTGCCCTGATCTTCGTTTTAGTTTATCTTTTCGCTTGTTTATCCGAATCAGGTGATTCAAGTGCCTAGATCTTTGTCTCGAAGCCCTCTTTCTGTTTAATCAACTTGAACAAGATTTTGGTACTATAAAAATTTGACTTTAGTCCAGATTAGTAAACGGATCTTGTTTCTTTCGTAGTTTGAGTTTCGTTGCTCCGTTTGATTTGATTCTTTTTGCAAACCGGAGTTCTTCAGTTGAACTTTCTGGTTAGATCTTTTATTTGAGTTTTTACCCGTGTTTCCAGTTGAGTGCTTATGTATGTATTATTTGTTTGCGATAGAGTACCCGGAGTGCGAAGCGTGCTACTATGAGTCTCTAGGTTTTGCGGATCATCAGCAAGGCAAGTAACACTTTGAACATACCTCTTTATTACCCAGTTTTTGTGCATTAGATCAACCCTCAAACATTGCATGGTTAGGATCTGAATAACATGTGGGTTTGGGAAGTAGATGACGAGGTAGAACCTATTGCCTTTTTATTATCAAACCTTTGGGAGTTACTTCTACGTTATGCTTATATTGCTATGCTATGCTCGTAGACGTGGTTTGGGTGAGTGTATTCATGACAGATGTGAGCGTTGTTAATTAATGGTTAACTTAAGGTGGCTACTTAAATACACATCTGGGTGGACTGGTTGAAGGCACCCTGGAGTACCTAGTGGTTGTCAGGGCACCTGGAGAATCCAGTGTTGTGCTAGGATATCCCGGAGTACTCGTGTGATTATCCTACGGTTCGCCACCCAGGCTCAAAGGGATCATAAGATTATTCATGCTAGAAACTTCTGTGTGCAGCCACAAGCCAATATGGGCTCTGGCATAGTTGAGTACATTGCGTGAAGCTCTTGAAGAGGTAGACTAGCAGATGTAGTGGGTTGTAGGTGGCACTGTCTACCCAGAGTAGAGAGTTAATGCTTCAGAAAGACTGTGTCTCGAATCTCCAATCATGGGTGTGTTCGAGTCTTGTGGGGAAAAGTATGCAAACCTCTGCAGAGTGTATAAACTAATCATGGTTAGCCGTGTCCCCGGTTATGGACATCTTGAGTATCTGGTTCTTGGATTATCATGTTGATCTCATCACTCTAAATTAATTTGATTGGGTTAATGATGATGTTTAATTGGGATTGAGTTGGAGGAACCTTCTCAATGTTTAACAACCACCATGATAGTTAAATAAAATTTATTCCTTTGTTGTAGGAAAAAATTGGCTTTATGCAAAACTGTAACCATAGAGCTTTCACCAGCCATATATGCATGTAGTGATAGCATTCATTCTGTTCTTTACTCTATGTGTTACATTGCCAGCATATTCCATGTGCTGACCCGTTTCGGGCTGCAACATTTCATGTTGCAGACTTTTCAGACGACGAGTAAGGTGCCATAGGTCATTGTCGTTCACTCAACAATGCCGTTGGAGTTGATGGACTCACTTTATCTTCCAAGCCTTCCGCTGTTATCATTTTAGATGGCCTTAAGCCATATTATTGTAATAAGTTCTCTTTTGAGACATTCGATGTAATACGTGTGTGATTGAAACTCTGTTATAAATCCTCAAGTACTGTGCTGTCAGCATTACCGATCCATGGATGACACTGATGCATAGAGACTAGACTGTTTGAGGTCTGATCGCTACAAGATGGTTTCAGAGCACACGCTGACTGTAGGACACGACCACTAAGCTAAAACCATAGGTCACTACTCTCTTATCATTTCTGACTCCTCTCCTTTTCTACTCTATAGGATGGCGGACTCAAGGAACAAGTTTACACAATCGGATGAAGACACTCCTTTTGGACGACACTTGAAGGAAGTTACTAGGTACATGAACATCGGAATACCAGGCTTCACTGGACCTATACCGCCACTTTACCAGAAGAGAAGCATTGGATGATTCGAGTTCAAGTTCCAGGAAGGACGTTCATGCCAGTCACTTAGCCCATAGAGTTTTCCTTTGATGCACCAACCTGGAGTCTAGGAAAGAGCATGGCAGCCCACATCACCATGGGACGCATTGGAGAAGTTTACCACAAGGATCTTAAGGATACTATCTACCAGATTTGTGGGCGCCGAGATGAGCAATGGGAGATGATCAGCACCAGGAGGGATAGGTCCATTGCAGCTTTCATCCAGGAGTTAAACCAGCACATTCGTCGCTAGGAGAACCAGATGTGCGCAGGCATGATAGACCTGAAGAAGGCAATGATCAGGATCACGGAGCTGGAGGAAGAACTCAAGTCTACACGCGATGGATATGAGGAGGAAATGACGATACTCGTGGAGAAGAATGACGATCTGACGAGGAAGCTAGGAGTATTCATGGGAGACCCATCGCCAGGAGGAGATGACGACGATTCCAATGACATTCGCTCGGAGGACTACATCATCATCGACGACACTGACTCAGACCCCGACGATAGCAATGATGACTATGTTGATGAAGCTGGAGCAGATATCATGGAGTCTTCCATCGATTAAAACTTCTAGTCGACCACCATATCAGTAGTAGTATTCCCCCATGTATGTAGTATAGTCCGAGCACTTTTGTAACGATAGATAGACCGATTGTATGACCTTGTTTGAATTGATTGAAGTGATATGATTGTGTTTGTCTCATGTGCATATGGGTTGTGTTTTCCCTCTAGACCTCATTCTATTCTATTTTCTCATCTTTTATGAACCCATCAGATGCCTTCGAGACGTGACAATGGATTTGTTTTCCCACCGGAGCTCACTCAGTTGATCCAGCAGCAGAATACCCTGATGTAGCTGCTAGTCCAGAATCAGAACCAGGGGAAGAATAACAACCCACCACCACCATCACCACCACCTGTTGATCACTTAGCTTGTTTTCTAAGGCTGAATCCGCCGGTGTTCTCTAGTAGCACCGAGCCGATTGTTGCAGATGATTGGCTCCGCAAGATTGGAAGAGATCTGGCCACTACAGGATGCACAGATGCAGAGAGAGTGCATTTTGCCGCACATCAGCTTGATGGACCCGCAGCATCATGGTGGGAGAATTTCACAGCCACTTACCCCATTGACATTGTTACATGGGATCAATTTCAGCAGGCTTTCCACACTGCCCATGTTTCAGCAAGAGCTATGGCCATGAAGAAGCGTGAGTTTCTCAATTTGCGCCAAGGAGGACGCACAGTGGGCCAGTATGTGGATGATTTTAGTAAGTTAGCACGTTATGCCCCGAATGACATCGCTACAGATGCCGCTAAGCAAGAGAAGTTTCTAGAAGGACTGAATGATGAGCTGAGCATGCAGTTGATGGTGACAACATTCAATAACTACCAGGAGTTGGTAGATACACCTCTAATGATTGAAGAGAAGCAGCAGCAGATTGACAACCGCAAGAGGAAGTATGGACAAGGGAAGTACAATTCAGGAGCTCAGCAGAGGCCCCGTTTTACCCCGAACTCGGGAGGACACATTCACCATAACCATGGAGGCCATAATTCCAATGGAGGAAGTTCGCATAACCATAGCGGCCCCAAGAATGGGGATGGGAATGGAGGAAGCAACAGCCAGAACCGTTCCAACCCAGCAACGCCCACCAAGAAGGATCTAAGTCACATTACTTGTTTCAAGTGCGGGAAGAATGGACATTACGCCACAGAGTGTTCTGAAGCAAAGAGTGGAAATGGCAATGGAAGCTCTGGGAAGAAGCCCAACCCTTTCAACAGGGGACAAGTGAACCACATTAGCGTGGAGGAGGTGGAAGCGCAACCCGATGCAGTTATAGGTAAGTTTTTGGTTAAGTCATTTACTACAATCATTCTTTTTGATACTGGTGCATCACATTCATATATATCAAGGGGATTTGTGGATAAGTATAACCTGCCAACCCAAGCCCTTAGGTCACCCATGTTAGTAACCTCGCCAGGAGCAGAATATATGGCAGGATAGTTACCATTAAGGATTGGTAACTACGTGTTTCCCTCAGACCTAATAGTATTGGAATCACAAGGACTAGATGTAATATTAGGCATGGATTGGTTATCAAAGTATGGAGGGAACATTGATTGCGCCAGTAAGTCGATTTTTCTCACCACCCCAGAAGGAAGAAGGATCAAGTATGTATCCCGGCATGTGCCGAAGAGGACTCAAGTAAATTCCTTATCAGGAGTCGTACATGAGGAAGTACCAGTGGTGAAGGATTTCCCTGATGTATTTCCAGAGGAGTTGCCAGGCATGCCACCGGATAGAGACATTGAGTTTTTGATTGAGCTTTTGCCAGGCACAGGGCCAATATCTAAGAGAATGTATCGGATGCCTGCAAAGGATTTGGAGGAAATTAATAAGCAGATTAAGGAGTTACTGGATAAAGGCTATATTCGCCCAAGTTCGTCACCTTGGGGATCCCCAGTACTTCTAGTGGAGAAGAAGGATGGATCCTTAAGGATGGTTGTTGATTATCGTGCGCTGAATGAAGTGACAATCAAAAACAAGTACCCACTACCGATGATCGATGATTTGTTTGACCAGTTGCAAGGAGCTAAAGTATTTTCCAAGATCGATCTGCAATCAGGATACCACCAGCTGAAGATTCGAGAGCAGGATATACCTAAGACAACTTTTACCACAAGGTACGGGCTATATGAGTATACCATTATGTCATTTGGTCTGACTAACGCCCCTGCCTATTTCATGAACCTGATGAACAAGGTGTTTATGGAGTTTTTTGATAAGTTCGTCGTAGTGTTCACTAATGATATATTGGTCTACTCGAAGAATGAAGAGGAGCATAAGGAGCATTTGTGTTTGGTTCTTGAGAAGCTCAGGGAACATCAGTTATATGCCAAGTTCAGCAAGTGTGAGTTTTGGTTGAAGGAAGTTGGATTCCTCGGACATGTTATATCCGGAGAAGGAATAGCAGTAGACCCCACCAAGGTTGTCACTGTGACTAAATGGGAATCACCCACATCAGTTGGAGAGATCCGGAGTTTTCTTGGGCTCGCAGGATACTACAGAAGGTTCATTGAGAATTTCTCTAAGATTGCAAAGCCCATGACAGAGTTGTTGAAGAAGGACACCAAGTTCAAATGGACTGAGGATTGTGAAGCCAGCTTTCAGGAGTTGAAGAAACGTTTGGTTACAGCCCCAGTGTTGATTCTTCCAGGTCAACGCAAGAATTATCAAGTGTGTTGTGACACTTCTCATCGAGGACTTGGAGCAGTGCTTATGCAGGAGGGAAGAGTTGTTTCATATGCCTCACGACATCTCAAACCCCATGAGTTAAATTATGCTACACACGATTTGGAGTTAGCAGCCGTAGTGCATGCGTTGAAGACATGGAGACATTTTCTCATCGGAAACCATTGTGAGGTGTACACGGACCACAAGAGTTTGAAGTATATATATTCACGCAGAAAGAGTTAAATCTCAGGCAGAGGAGATGGTTGGAGCTCATCAAGGATTATGATATGAAGTTACACTATCATCCCAGAAAGGCTAATGTAGTAGCCAATGCATTGAGTCGCAAGAGTCATGTCAATACACTCATGACTGGAGGATTACCCAAGGAGTTAGCAGAGGATCTTTGCGAGCTATGTTTGGAAATAGTTCCGAGAGGCTATGTAGCAGCATTGGAAATTCAGTCTACCTTGATGGATAAGATCAAAGAAGCTCAGAAGACTGACAGTAGATTGCCGAGATAAAGGAAAGGGTGAGCAAAGGAAAGGCTAAAGGATTTCATGAGGATGAGCACGATACCTTATGGTTTGAGGATCGCGTATATGTGCCTAATGACCCCGAGATCAACAAGTTGATTCTGCAGGAGGACCATGATTCGCCGTATTCGATTCATTCTGGAAATACCAAGATGTATCTGGATTTGAAGGACAGTTTCTGGTGGACCGGAATGAAGAAGGATATTGCTGAGTATGTAGTAGTATGTGATGTATGTCAGAGAGTAAAGGCAGAGCATCAGAAGCCAACAAGTTTGCTACAGCTGTTGCCGATACCCGAATGGAAGTGGGATAAGTTAGGCATGGATTTTATCACGGGATTGCCCAGGACTCGTTCAGGCTATGACTCGATATGGGTTGTAGTCGATCGGTTGACGAAGGTAGCTCATTTCATCCCAGTGAAGACCACTTACACCAGTGCTAAGTTGGCAAAGATATACATGACCAGGATCGTATGTCTGCATGGAGTTCCGAGGACCATTGTATCAGAAAGAGGAACCCGGTTTACCTCAAAGTTTTGGAATTAGTTGCATGAAATTTTGGGTACCAGGCTAGAGTTCAGTACAACCTTGCATCCATAGACAGATGGACAAACCGAGAGAGTCAATCAGATTCTGGAGGACATGTTGAGAGCTTGTGCGCTAGATTATGGATCTAGTTGGGACGACAATTTGCCATATGAGAGTTCTCTTACAACAATAGTTAGCCAGTTTGAAGATGGCCCCTTTCGAAGCTTTGTACAGAAGGAGGTGCAGGACACCATTGTTATAGGATGAAGTTGGAGACGGTTAGCTATTTGGACCAGATTTGGTTAAGGAGTCCGAAGAGAAGGTTAAACTGATTCGCGATAGACTCAAGGTAGCCCAGTCCAGGCAGAAGAGCTATGCAGATTCTAAATGCAAAGAGACAGTTTACGAAGTCGGAGATAGAGTGTATCTTCATGTGTCCCCACTTCGAGGAGTTAAGCGTTTTGGAGTTAAGGGAAAGTTAGCACCATGTTTTATGGTACCATACAAAGTTTTAGAACGTATGGTAGAAGTTGCTTACAAGCTGGAATTGCCAGAAGGATTGTCAGGAATTCATGATGTGTTCCACGTTTCTCAGTTGAAGAAGTGCCACGCAGAGATGGCTGATATCCCTCTGGAAGATATAGTGCCATTGGAAGTGATTCAGTTGGATAGTGATTTGACCTACGAGGAGAAACCAGTGAAGATTCTCGAGTTTGCCAGCCGAGTCACCCGCAGCAAGGTTATCAAGTTTTGCAAAGTTCAGCGGAGCCACCACACCGAGGATGAAGCCACCTGGGAACGAGAGAAAGACCTAGTGAAGGACCACCCGCACCTATTTTCTAGCGAACCGGAATCTCGAGGGCGAGATTCAACTTAAGGGGTGTAGGTTTGTAACATCCCAAATTTTCAATTTGGAATGTTATACATTAGGTCATCATTGCATATCATATTTTAATGCATTTTTTGGTTGATCCTAGAAATTCTAAGCAACTCAAGGACCCACGGAGAGAGTTGGGGATTTCGTTATTTTCATATTTTAGTTTTCTCAAATTTTGAAAAGAGGATCATTTGGTTTTAATTATTTTCTTTTCAAATATTTCTTTTATGAAAAGAAAAGAGAGGGGATAAAATGAATTCTCCAAAATAAAGAAATATTGGAGGAAAATATTAAAATCAAATAAGAATTTTATTCGGAGTTTTATTGCTATTTTATTTGAATTAGGAAAAAATGTGTTTTTCAAAATTGCATTAGAGGCCAAAATAAATGTTCACTTCGTCCGCAATATTATTAGAGGACTGTGAAAATTTATTTCTGGATTTTTGGACTCCTTTTACTATTTCTTTCGTTAGTTTTCCTGCGTCAGGATTTTTTTTAAAATGAACCGACCTTACCGGGCCGTGTCCGACCTAGACTCCGCGCCCGGCCGGCCTTATAAGCCGGGAGCCCGACCCTGCCAGCCCGCCAGCCCCGCCCTGCCAAAACCCTAGCCGCCGCCTTCCGCCGCCGTCGCGCGCGCCGCCGCCGCCCACCACCGCCGGAGCTGCCATCGGAGCCCCGCCGCAGCAGCCCCATCGCCAGAGCCGCCTGTCCCGCCGCCCTACTGCCGATCTGGACCTCGCCGGAGGTATAGCCGCCGCCGCTGCCGCCAGTTTCCTCGGGAAAAACCGATCCGTTTTTTCGAAACCCTAGATCCGTTTTTTTAAATTCGGTTCATTTATTTTCATTTTAGTTAAATAGCGGGCGTTTGTCCGTACGTTCGTTTTAACGAACATTGTTCACCCGTTAGCCACAGACAGCGAGCGTTCATTCATTAGCCTGTTTGTCACGTTTTATTTTCTAGGGTATTTCCGCGATTATGTTCGATCGCGATTTCTGCCCTGATCTTCGTTTTAGTTTATCATTTCGCTCGTTTATCCGACTCAGGTGATTCAAGCGGCTAGATCTTCGTCTCGAAGCCCTCTTTCCGTTTAACCAACTTGAACAAGATTTTGGTATTGTAAAATTTAACTTTAGTCCAGATTAGTAAATAGATCTTGTTTCTTTTGTAGTTTGAGTTTCGTTGCTCCGTTTGATTTGATTCTTTTTGCAAACTGGAGTTCTCCAGTTGAACTTTCTGGTTAGATCTTTTATTTGAGTTTTTACCCTTGTTTCCAGTTGAGTGCTTATGTATGTATTGTTTGTTTGTGATAGAGTACCCGGAGTGCGAAGCGTGCTACTACAAGTCTCTAGGTTTTGCGGATCATCAGCAAGGCAAGTAACACTTTGATCATACCTCTTTATTACCCAGTTTTTATGCATTAGATCAACCCTCAAATATTTCATGGTTAGGATCTGAATAACATGTGGGTTTGGGATGTAGATGACGAGGTAGAACCTATTGCCTTTTTATTATCAAACCTTTGGGAGTTACTTCTACGTTATGCTTATATTGCTACGCTATGCTCGTAGACGTGGTTTGGGTGAGTGTATCCATGACAGATGTGAGCATTGTTAATTAATGGTTAACTTAAGGTGGCTACTTAAATACACATCTGGGTGAATTGGTTGAAGGCACCCTGGAGTACCCAGTGGTTGTCAGGGCACCTGGAGAATCCAGTGTTATCCTAGGATATCCCAGAGTAGCCGTGTGATTATCCTACGGTTCGCCACCCAGGCTCAAAGGGATCATAAGATTATTCATGCTAGAAACTTCCGTGTGCAGCCATAAGCCAATATGGGCTCTGGCATAGTTGAGTAAGTTGCGTGAAGCTCTTGAAGAGGTAGACTAGCAGATGTAGTGGGTTGTAGGTGGTACTGTCTACCCAGAGTAGAGAGTTAATGCTTCAGAAAGACTGTGTCTCGAATCTCCGATCATGGATGTGTTTGAGTCTTGTGGGGAAAAGTGTGCAAACCTCTGCAGAGTGTATAAACTAAACATGGTTAGCCGTGTTCCCAGTTATGGACATCTTAAATATCTGGTTCTTGGATTATCATGTCGATCTCATCACTGTAAATTAATTTGATTGGGTTAATGATGATGTTTAATTGGGATTGAGTTGGAGGAACCTTCTCAATGTTTAACCACCACCATGATAGTTAAATAAAATTTATTCCTTTGTTGTAGGAAAAAATTGGCTTTATGCAAAACTGTAACCATAGAGCTTTCCATCAGCCATATATGCATGTAGTGATAGCATTCATTTTATTCTTTACTCTATGTGTTACATTGCCAGTATATTCCATGTGCTGACCCGTTTCGGGCTGCAACATTTCATGTTGCAGACTTTTCAGACGACGAGTAAGGTGCCATAGGTCGTTGTCGTTCACTCAGCTATGCCGTTGGAGTTGAAGGACTCACTTTATCCTCCAAGCCTTCCGTTGTTATCATTGTAGATGGCCTGCCATATTATTGTAATAAGTTCTCTTTTGAGACATTCGATGTAATACGTGTGTGATTGAAACTCTGTTATAAATCCTCAAGTACTGTACGTGTCAGCATTACCGATCCAGGGATGACATTGATGCACAGAGACTAGACTGTTTGAGGTCTGGTTGCTACATAGTGATAATTAATACTCCTCTGATTATGATTATGAATATGCTTTGTGAGTAGTTACGTTTGTTCCTGAGGACATGGGAGAAGTCTTATTATAAGTAATCATGTGAATTTGGTATTCGTTTGATATTTTGATGAGATGTATGTTTGTTTCTCCTCCAATGGTGTTATGTGAACATCGACTACATAACACTTTACCATTATTTGGGCCTAGCGGAAGGCACTGGAAAGTAATAAGTAGATGATGGGTTGCTAGAGTGACAAAAGCTTAAACCCTAGTTTATGCGTTGCTTCGTAAGGGGCTGATTTGGATCCATATGTTTCATGCTATGATTAGGTTTACCTTAATTCTTCTTTCGTAGTTGCGGATGCTTGCGAGAGGGGTTAATCATAAGTGGGAGGCTTGTCCAAGGAAGGGCAGCACCCAAGCACCGGTCCACCCACATATCAAATTATCAAAGTAACGAACGCGAATCATATGCGCATGATGAAAACTACCTTGACAACAATTCCCATGTGTCCTCGGGAGTGCTTTGCTTTATATAAGAGTTCGTCCGGGCTTGTCCTTTGCTATAAAAAGGATTGGGCCATCTTGCAGCACCTTGTTTACTTTTATTACTTGTTACCCGTTACGATTTATCTTATCACAAAACTATGTATTATCGATAATTTCAGTGCTTGTAGAGAATACCTTGCTGAAAACAGCTTGTCATTTCCTTCTGGTCCTCGTTGGGTTCAACACTCTTACTTATTGAAAGGACTATGATAGATCCCCCGTATTTGAGGGTCATCAGACACCAAGCACACCACCCAGCCCGACACGTTCCATCCCTTCGGTGGCCAAACTCAGGACATTGCCCCAACTACTCTGTGTTGTAACCAACAGATGTGAGATCGCGTTGGAACCACCAGACATGCTCTGAACTTGAAGTTATACTTGTGTCAAGATGCAACAAAGCATGTCAATGGGAAGTAGCCACAGATAGAGGGCCAGTGGCTAGGGACACATCGAGCGCTGGTGGTTGCCGCGGTGCCGAGGAGTCTGGTCGTGGACGGCGGGGAGAGCACTAGAGACAGAGCTCTAGTGCTTCCGCTACAAAACGAGCTTCCAGCGGCACCGACTAGCGGCAAAGGAAGCCAGAGAAGGAAAGGAGATTCATGATTTTTTTAGCTTGCGGCGGCGACAACGAGCGAGCATGAACGCCGAAGAAGAAAGTGAAGGAAATATGCCCTAGAGGCAATAATAAAGTTGTTATTTATATTTCCTTATATCATGATAAATGTTTATTATTCATGCTAGAATTGTATTAACCGGAAACTTAGTACATGTGTGAATACGTAGACAAACAAAGTGTCACTAGTATGCCTCTACTTGACTAGCTCGTTGAATCAAAGATGGTTAAGTTTCCTAACCATAGACATGAGTTGTCATTTGATTAACGGGATCACATCATTAGAGAATGATGTGATTGACTTGACCCATTCTGTTAGCTTAGCATTTGATCATTTTGTATATTGCTATTGCTTTATTCATGACTTATACATGTCCCTATGACTATGAGATTATGCAACTCCCGAATACCGGAGGAACACTTTGTGTGCTACCAAACGTCACAGCGTAACTGGGTGATTATAAAGGTGCTCTACAGGTGTCTCTGATGGTACTTGTTGAGTTGGCATAGATCGAGATTAGAATTTGTCACTCCGATCGTCGGAGAGGTATCTCCGAGCCCTCTCGGTAATGCACATTCCTTGCAAGCAATGTAACTAATGAGTTAGTTGCGGGATGATGCATTATGGAACGAGTAAAGAGACTTGCTGGTAACGAGATTGAACTAGGTATTGAGATACCGATGATCGAATCTCGGGCAAGTAACATACCGATGACAAAGGGAACAACGTATGTTGTTACGCGGTTTGACCGATAAAGATCTTCGTAGAATATGTAGGAGCCAATATGAGCATCCAGGTTCCGTTATTGGTTATTGACCGGAGACGTGTCTCGGTCATGTCTACATAGTTCTTGAACCCGTAGGGTCCGCACGCTTAACGTTCGGTGACGATCGATATTATGAGTTTATGTGTTTTGATGTACCGAAGGTAGTTCGGAGTCCCGGATATGATCACGGACATGACAAGAAGTCTCGAAATGGTCGAGACATAAAGATTGATATATTGGAAGCCTATATTTGAACATCGGAATAGTTCCGGGTGAAATCGGGATTTTACCGGGGTG
>NC_041393.1:247852553-247915766 GCF_002162155.2 Triticum dicoccoides
GCTAATGGGCCTTGATGGGCCCTAGTGGAGAGAAAGGGGGGCTGGCCAGGGCAGGCTGCGCCCCCCCTTGAGTCCGAATAGGACAAGGAAGGGGGGGGGCGCCCCCCTTGCCTTTCCCCTCTCCCACTCCTTCCTTCCCCCTCCTAGTGGGACTAGGAAAGGGGAGTCCTACTCCCACTAGGAGGAGGAGGACTCCTCTTGGCGCGCCCTCCTAGGGCCGGCCGGCCTCCCCCCTTGCTCCTTTATATACGGGGGCAGGGGGGCACCCCAAGACACACAAGTTGATCATTGATCTTTTAGCCGTGTGCGGTGCCTCCCTCCACCATAATCCACCTCGGTCATATCGTAGCGGTCCTTAGGCGAAGCCTGCGTCGGTAGCTTCATCAACAGCGTCATCACACCGTCGTGCTGACGGAACTCTCCCTCGAAGCTCTATTGGATCGTGAGTTCGTGGGACGTCACCGAGCTGAACGTGTGCAGATCGCAGAGGTGCCGTACGTTCGGTATTAGGATCGGTCGATCGTGAAGACGTACGACTCATCAACCTCGTTGTCATAACGCTTCCGCTTACGGTCTACGAGGGTACGTGGACGACACTCTCCCCTCTCGTTGCTATGCATCACCATGATCTTGCGTGTGCGTAGGACTTTTTTGAAATTACTACGTTCCCCAACTTTGTTACTGTAATTAGAGGAGGATTAGTTGGTTGGCTGCATTGAGATTCATGTTTGCCAAGTGTCCACCAATGAACAAGGTCCCATAATGGAAGTGTACGATCTGGGTCGTATAAGATTAGTCTCCATCATCATCATATTATTGTTATTGGCCGCGCGCACCGTGATCCATGTCATCCATAGAACATGAACTAGATGCGAGCGGATCCTATAGAATGTATCATTATCGTGCACAGTAATTCTTCATAGGAATGAACATTATCAGCTGGCAAATTAAACGATCCTAATTCATGAACATTGCGTTTGCTCTATAGCGAAGTATGTCCCGTTGCACGTTGCAAGGCACGAACAAATTCCTAGTAAATTTAAATGAGCCTATGCGGGCTTCTAAAGAAATAGTGCAAAGCATCGCTGTATGCAAAGGTGCTCCTCTAAATCTTGGTACGAAGGCGGTCCTTCTTTTTTTTCGACGTTGCCTCAGCGGTAAAGGAGGACGATGTTAGGCAACGTTTGGGCGTGGCACAAGATTCTGCCGAAGTGTAATTCTAATTTTACTTTTTATGAAGTCTTTGTTGCAATATTGCAAGACATCTATGTATGTCTTCTGTAATGACCACGTGTGTACTCTTTGTAATACATTTGTCTAATGAAATATGCTGTATGTGGTTATTTCTAAAAAAAAAAGAAACAGTGCACATGCCTTCCCGTGTTCAAAACTAATTTTCGAATGGACCGCACCGCAGGGGCTTACGTGTTAATTTCCTTGCTGTTCGCCGGGTCCTTCCTCCTTTTCTCCTCAAGTCGGCGCCGCAAAAGCCTCTCGCCTTGAAGGATTTCTTCTCCTCTGCCTCGCCGTCCGCGCGCTGTTCCCCACTACCGTCCGCGCGAAGGGAGACAAGGCAGCGACGAAGAGGATGGTCGCGCTCGCGCAGCCACCTTCCGCGGTCAAGGGACCCAAAGGAGAGGCGGAGAGGAAACAGAGCGACGCACAGGGAAGAGGAGGAAACGGCGGCGGCGGCGGTGCAGGTGGCGGGGGTGGAGGTAGAGGGAAGAAGCGGAAGAACAAGGAGGTTTTCATCTACGGAAACTACAGGAACTACTACGGCTACCGAGTGAGTTGAACCGCGCTATCCCCCCTCCACTCCGTGGCCTCTCTAACAAACGGTGAATCTTCATTGTGTTTTGTATGCCGGGGAGTTATTTGTTGAAATGTTTTGCTGGAGATTGCGATGTTCCTAGGACTGGGATGGTATATACATATACGAATTATGTTGCTTAGTTGAAAGTAGTGAAGCTTTTGCTTAAGACGTGCCCAAGCTGTTTGATGAAATGCGCTGATTGGTTTCGGCATTGATTTGTGTCTCAGAGCTTGCAGAACTTGAGTTTTGCAACTACTAGGACCCGTGGTTCCCATTTTTCTTGCATCGAATGGAAACTGGAGTGAGATGAATATACTGTTTTGTTTGATTGTAGTTTGCGGTAGACCAGCATAGACGCTATCTGTTGGGTATTTTGGTGTTAAAATTGCCAGTTTTACGCCATAGCATTAGTTAGACAATCCAACGTTTGTGGTACTGTGTGTGACATGGCTGTCGAATTTTAGGGGGCACAGTAATCACCACTGCTTTGAGCCTTTGACCCCATATTGGACATGTAGGATAATTTCTGATTAATACCCCACAGGTGTTACTGTAATGCTATTGGCAGGAGTGAATTGCGAAAAACCACCACATTGAAGCGTAGGTTTGCAGGAAAGACTCTTCTACGAATTTATGCCAGAAAACACTGATTTTGGTCCTAATCTTTTGCAGAAAACACTGATCAACCGTTTTATGCATTTTAACCTCGATTATGACATGTGGGGCCTGGTATTTTTGCATAGTCACCCTTCGGGTAAAAGTACAAAACGCAATCAGCTCCTCGTCGCCGGCCTGCAGCAGAGGCATCGTCGCTCATGGTCCTCGTCGCCAGCCATGGCCACACCGTCCAGAGGGGGGGAAGAGGTTGGCTCGTCGCCGTTGGCCGGTGGTGCCGCATCTGGTGGTGGTGGGACGAGCACCAGAGGACGAGGCGGTGGCTGGTTCATGCACGCGGCAGCGCTGCTGGCTTGGAGTCGCCATGCGCTTGGTACCGTCGGCCACCGCGCGCTCACCTTCGAGGTCGCTGCTTGCTGCAGCTTGCGCGCCGCCGTCGCTGCTTGCTTCCCTGGGAGGTTGGGGTCAAGGGCGCCGCCGCTGCTGCTTCCTCTGCTGGCAGAGCGGGGTCAAGCACACCGTCGCTTGTGCCTGAGCTGTGCGTCGTCGGGAGGCAGGGGTCGCGCCCCGAGCCGCCTGCCGCCGCGCGACCTCCGCTTGCTGCGCTTGCACCCGAGCTGTGCGTCGGGGTCGTAGCCGGGAAGGGAGGTGGCGGCGCTGGGAGGGCGGGCGCGCGCCGGGAGGGAGGTGGCGGTGCTGGGAGGCGGGGGCGCGTCGGGAGGGAGGTGGCGGCACTGGAAAGCGGGGGCGCGCCGGAGGGAGGTGGAGGAGCAGGGAGAGGGTAGTTTTTTAGGGGAGAATTTTTTAGTGAGGGGAGGACGTTTTGGCAAAAAGGCCGTTAGCCACATCAGCAAATGGTGGGCTCCATCTGTCATAATCGTCATCAGATGGGCTAAAGCCATCAACTAGTGTTTTCTGCAAAAGATTAGGCCGAGAATCAGTGTTTTCGGGCACAAATTCGTAGAAGAGTCTTTTCTGCAAACCTACGCTTCAATGTGGTGGTTTTTTGCAATTCACTCCTATTGGTAGAGAAGGAGTAAGCAAGCATGGAGCCTAGCTGCACGTACTTGTTTTGACAGATCTGCTTATGCTAAATTCACCTGTACAAAGGAGGCAGATAGACGGACAGAGGGTCTATTCATTAGATTGGACATTTAATTGGTCTATGCTGCACATGATAGTTCACTTAATACAACAAAAAGGCACTCAATGGCTGGATCAACCAATCTTAGCTGATAACTTCAATCTTTTGATGTCAACAGATTGATCGTAACGTTGGTGAAGATCCCCGCCTTGAGATATTCAAGAAGGAGTGGTTTGCAGGCAAGGATTGTCTCGATATTGGATGCAACCAAGGTTTGGTCACAATCGGTCTAGGTAATGTTCTGGGGATAATAATTTTGTTCTGTTTTGTTTGGTAAATAATCTTCTGGTCATTCACATGACTTTCAACTTCAATGTTATAGCTTCTGTTCTTGAATTACCAGACTACTGTTACTCTGCAGTTACATTGTTTTAGTTTCTCTTGTTGATTATGAAAGTCTTATCCAGATTAACATAAGCATTATTTAGCAAATTTTTGTAAATATTCTCTGATTTATCCATATGGTCACGTTAGGATAATTTTAATCGAGTACTCCCTCCGTCCCATAATATAAGAGCGTTTTTGACACTACACTAGTGTCAAAAACGCTCTTATATTATGGGACAGAGGGAGTATGTGCCATCTATTGTAGATTGTCACTTGTAATACGGTTGAGACCACTCTACATAAACATGTCAGCCACCTTTGTTAACTTCTTATTATTATGATCTGCAATAGCATAGTTCCATTTGACAACCCTTGACCATATAAGAACCGAATGCCAATTAGCTGTAGCTGGTCTTCTGCTCCATTATTCTATGCAGTGATTAGTGGCTCTTCTGACGTTCATTTGTTAGAAATCAATACATCACAGGTGACATGTACAAAATTTTGAGCAGATGCCAGAATTGCAAGATATATATACATATACATATACATACATATATATACTGTGGAGTGTTTTTTCTCTAAATAAATTTCCTGACAAACACAGTTTCTCATCTCTAGTTTTCTTACCTTGTGCAGCGATGAAGTTTGTGTGTCGAAGCATCCTTGGAGTTGACATCGATAAAGGTTTAAATTGTTATTGTAATATTGTATATTTGTAATTCAGATTTCATATTGTTTATTTTTAGTGCATGAAGTACCTGGTAGCTGGAATCTTTTCGAAAAACAATCTGAAGATCTGATTGATGCTTGTCTCACAGCAGCCCTTATGTACATTTTGTGTTTTTCTTGTATAATGTTGTGTGCTGAGAACATTAATGCTCATTTCTGGACAACATAAAATGCAAATGAAAAAATTCTAGTCCTGTTCGACCGGTTATTGCATACCCCAGCTCAGTGTTGTTAGTAGTTCGTAATTATTCTATTGACACAATGCTTGTGAGGTGTGTTGTGTTTGCATGTCTAAAGAAGTATGATTTGGTTGGACATTTTTTTTTAAATGGCATAAAATCCTTGGTGATGCCAACGCCTTCATGTGTACAAATTCAATGTTTCTCTATTAATAACTGAACCTGTCTTGAAATTATGAAACTCTGTATGAGATTTATAATGTTAATTTGTTTTTTAGCAGAATGTGCATTTATGACAGTCAAACTTGGATTTCTGTATTTTTTTTACGTCAGATGCATGGTTTGTAATTAAGTAATAATATTTGACAGATTACTAATAAATATCATCAACCATACTTAAATAGTTCCTTCTAGTTTCGGAATGTTTGTGTGTTCTTGCCTTGCCAAATGTAGTCTGGTTGGCTGTGTTGGGTTTGTCAAATGAAACCGATTCTGATCTTAACCTTGTAGGTTTGATTGAAACTGCTAACTGGAATTTAAGAAGGATATCTCGAACAGGCAACGTGGCTCCGGAAAGTGCCAAGGTTCATAACTCATCAGACTCCACAACTCATAGCTGTCGAGAAGAAGTGGTATCTGAGATGCCAAATGGAAATATTTCTAAACACGAGCAACCTGATCTTTTTGAAATTATCTCTTTTCGGTCTGAAAATTTTGTCCAGAGCACACACAGATATACAGAACGGTATGACACCATCATGTGGTAAGTTGCAAATTTACAAGAGAGACATGTCAGAGAATTTTTGATTTTTTTTGTATTAGTCACTATCCAAATTGGATGTCATCTTGTTTTTTTATGCTTTTGTTCTCTTGCAGTTTGAGCGTGACAAAATGGATCCATCTGAACTGGGGTGATGATGGCATAACCACTCTGTTTGTGAAGATATGGAGTCTTCTAAGACCGGTATCTATTTCTCTTCTGCTCTCCCTAAATTGGATCTCTGTGGTAAGAGGAAAAACTAACAATACCTTGTCTTCTTTCCTCTGGCTTCTCTTGTTTTGCAGGGAGGGATTTTTATCATGGAACCTCAACCTTGGACCTCGTATAGGAAAAACAGATTAGTGTCAGAGGTAATTTCTGATTGTCAGACTGATGACTGATGCTACATGATTGTTTTTGGCTTGAGATGGTGTAGTTTCAACTTTAAAGCTCTGACTCTGTTTGTGAAGGCCTGAAGGATAGCCATGAGTATGTTGCATTGAACTGTTCTTTTGGTCTGTTGCTCGTTTCAAAGCTAGATGTACTCCTTGGTTTGATTTGCTTCCCGGTCTTTCATCATTTACGTTTTTTTTAAGTCTTTCATCATTTACATTTGGGTCTTACTCTCACCCAACCTGCTTTTGTTTTCCCTGATCACACAATCTTATGCATCTTAGAATGATTAGTAACAAAAATCCTGATCCATCGATGAAACAACTATTTCTTCTCAATCTTTCATGGGGTGGAGTTAACTCATATCGTCCTGTCCTTTTTTCTGTTGGATTTCAGGTTGCCAAAGAAAACTTCAATGATATCTGTATATATCCTGAGAAATTCCGGGAGATACTTCTGGACAAGGTTCGTTCTATATCGGCAACTAATGCTACTCCTGCAGCAGAGTATGTTCTTTTCCAGTTCCCTGCAGTAGAGTTGTTATAAACCATGCAGTGGTGCTTGCAGGTAGGATTCAGGTCAGCAGTGGTGATTACCAACAGATTGGTTGGTTCTGTCGCTGGTTTTGATCGCCCAATTGAAGTTTACTACAAATGATGGAATGAGATTGACGCTTGCCTCTTGCCCAGAGGCTCATGTGATGCTTCGGATGCGTAAGTTTGGTGCTGCGGGATTTGTCGAGCTTCACCGGTGCTTTCTTTGGTACAAATATGATGATCAAGCTTTCACATGACGCTAGATTAGCAGTTTGTGGAAGTGTCATTTTCAACAAGCGCCCAAGGAATGATATGGATAGGGTGGTGGTGGTATTGCCTTCCCTAAGGTAGTTTTCGATAATTTTGTCAGACTTTAGGCAATTAGCCTTTGTGTAGATGAATTTTGTATGCCAGAGAAACCTTCCAGTAATACAAGATTTCTGTTCCTATGAACATCCTAGTTTTGTCGCAGTTTCACAATTGCTACCAGTTTATCGTATAAACAGGCATATCTTTGGGTCGATTGGATCAACTTTCAGACACTATAGTTGCTTTGCTCAGCTCTGGAGCAGCCGAGGAGAATCGCCAATGTCTCTGTCCCTTGCAGCTCAAGCTTCACCCTAGCCCACTCCACGAGCAATCTGCAGAAAAAGCCATTGATCACTCACTGTCCGAAGATACAACCACATTCCAAAAGCTCCAAGGATCTTCCAAAAATAAAAAAGTAGCCCAAAGCAAGAAGATGCAACCACATTCCAAAAGCTCCAGGGATCTTCCAAAAATAAATAAGAAGCCCAAAAGAAGGCACAGCATAGCAGAGGTGCAACCATCTCCATCCTCTCCCCTGCCCCAAGCCAAGCAAGGAATCCCTTCTCTCTCCCACCGCCGGTCAGGACCAGGACCTGTCCTAGCGAGCTGGCTAGTTATTGTACTGTTCGTATTCTTTTCTCGAAATATATATACTAGTCGCCAACCCGTGCAATGCATGCTAGTGATCTTTGTCAAATTGGTAAAGTGTCTCAACCCGAACATTGGAGCCCGCGATTGTTGAGAGGGTCTTTCCTATGGGTACCGACGCACCCGCCACTGATAATCTGGATAGTTGCCAGTGGCGGGCGCAAAAAACACGACCTCCACTGCTATTAACTTACCAATGACGGGCGTTAGTTTATGCCTGCCACCGTTAACAATTCTCCATATTTGTCGTGAAACAAATGTTATCAGTGGCGAGCAGAAACTGACGCCCGCTACTGGTATTTGAGTTACCAGTGGCGGGCAGCAGTATGTACCCGTCACTATTATTTTGAGTCTTGCAATAAATCTATCCAAAAATAGCAGTGGCAGAATTTTTTTTGGACCCGACACTAGAACACAAATGATAGTGACAGGCTCTGTCTTGTTCCTGCCACTGCGTTTAAGAGAGGGCCGCCACAGGCTAAAAGCCCACGGATCCCATCCAAACCGTGTCTAGTATCTAACCTTAATCGTTCCTCAGAAAAATAGTATCTAACCCTAACCCCTCCTGTGCTTCTCCCTTCCCCAGCACCCATCATCCCCTCTAGCCTCCGCCCCCAGATCCCCTTGTCACACCACAGAGCCTCTCCCTACCTCCTCCGATCTACCACGACGGCGCCCCCTCGCACTTTCCCACCGCGCCACTCCTTCCCTCCTCTGATCTACTTTGATGGCAGCGCTGGACGCGGGGGGCGACGCTGCACGCAGGGCAGTGGCGCTCGGGGTGATGAGCTCATGGTCGTTCTGCATCCCGGCTATGAGGACTTCCGCTCGTGTGCTCCGGTAGGGGCGGAAGAGGTGCCGCTGTGGTCCGCATAGTCTCACTAACCTCAAGGTGAGCAGCCACCTCCCTCCCAATCTCACGGCAGCCAGACCACCTATTATAGCCTTGTGGTGGCTGGATCCACCTTCTATGGCCTCGTGGCGGTTGGATCCACCTTCTACGGCCTTGTGGCGGCCGGATCCATCTTCTATGGCCTCGTGGTGGCGGGTCCACCGGCTAGGTGCGGGCAGCTCCGTCATCGGGAGCGAAACGGTGACCAAGTACGGGCATCTCTGTCACTGGACCCCGTGGTGGTGCTCCAGCTCATGGTGGCGTGTTGGGTGTGATTCCTACAATCGAGAACTTAGTTTCCTTAGTGCCTACACTGGTTTGTGCAATTCCTGCACTAATTCATGAAGCAGATCACCAGCTCTGTGATGTCTATTACGCAACTTTATTCTTGTAGACTCTGTTGGGCCTCCAAGAGCAGAGTTTTGTAGGACCGCGACAAATTTTCCTCAAGTGGATGACCTAAGGTTTATCAATCCGTGGGAGGTGTAGGATGAAGATGGTCTCTCTCAAAGAACCCTGCAATCAAAATACAAAGAGTTTCTTGTGTCCCTAACACATCCAATACAATTGTCAGTTGTATAGGTGCACTAGTTCGGCGAAGAGATGATGATAGATGTGTAATATGGATGGTAGATAATGAATAAAAAAAACAACAAGGTAGAAGTATTAAACAACGAGCAATATATCAATGCTTAGAAACAAGGCCTGGGGTTCATAATTTCACTAGTGCAATCTCTCAACATCACTAACATAACTGAACCATATGAAAATCCCTCAAAGTGAGGCAAAGAATTTCTCCAAGGTTTCTATTCCTATCAGAGAAAGTAGGATGAAATTGCATAGGTAGTAAACCACCTGAAAGTTGTGTTTCCGCTCATTCTACTGAACAAGCCCAAAATGTCACGAATAGTTCTAGAGATCATACTCCGACAACACCATATGATACACATCAATCAACTCTAATGTCACCTAGATACCCCAATGTCATCACAAGTATCCATGAGTGAGACATGCATCAAGTGATCTCAAATCAAAAGTATTCAATCCGATAACAAAGAAACCTCAAAGAGCAAGATTCAATTCACCACAAAAAAGATAGAGGGGAAGAACACCATATAATCCAACTATATTAACAAAGCTCATGGTAGATCAAGATTGTGTCCTATCAAGATCACGAGAGAGAGAGAGAGAGGGAGAGGGAGAGAGGGAGAGAGAGAGAGAGATCACATAGCTACTAGTATATACCCTCAGCCTTGAGGGTGAACTATTCCTTCCTCGTCATGGAGGCAGCGGGGATGATGAAGATGGCCTCCGGTGATGGCTTTCCCCCTATGGCAAGGTGCCTAAACAGGGCTCCAGATGATATCTCTTTGGAACAGAGGCTTGCCACGGAGGAAAAACTCATCTAGGTTAACTTTCGGAGGTTTCTCTATTTATTAGAATTTTCAGCGTTGAAATCACACCAAAAGGACTTACGAGGGCCCCACAAGCTCAAACGACACTCCCGGCCCCTGGGGCGTGCCATATGATCTTGTGGCGTCTTCGTGGGTCTTCTTATCCTTCCCCAAAGCTTCGAGGGATCTCTTATGTTCCAAAAAAATCACCATAAATTTTTGTCACGTTTGTACTTAGTTTGGTATGGTTTTTTTTGTTGAAACAAAGAAATAGGCAAAAAAAACAAGAACATACAAAATTACTAAACATGGCATGAATACTTAATAAATTATAGATACGTTGGGGATGTATCACTCTGCACTTACAAAATTATTTGTGTGCACTACATTTATTATGTTTATTTCCATTTATTGGGTATGCGCATAACTGACGAAGAATGAGAAACTTTCCATATAGATGTTTGTACTAGGTATTTCATCACGTTAAACTTTTGAACGTGCAATTTGTGACCTATTTTATTGCAAACAACAAATTGTGCTACTATCAACTTTAATTAGTGTGTCGTGTATTAAATACATGTATTATGTCTTCCGCTAATTGTGACAATGACCTGGGGTGGAGTTATAAATTGATGATTTGGACCACTGCAAGGCAGGTCCTTCCATGCTCTGAAAATCAAAATTATCTGTTTTTTTCTACCAAATTGTTGTTGTTTCCCAGTTGTTTATATACCCGGGTCTATCTACAAATTTCTACTTCTAATACAAAATGCAACTCTTGATAATTTAGATGCTAGTGGTTCTTTCTTTATAGATGGTCGAACTTAGAAAGGTTTTGACCAATACAATCCTAAATTGACTTACATTTTAGGTCTGAGGTAGTATGTGTGGATGCAAAATATCTATTGCCACTTTGCACTTGTTTGAAAAAATTGAGCTTAGTTTAAAGTGCAGGCAATAGAAACTTTACAGAATGTCCTATACAGAAACCTCATTTACTATATACTACTCCCTCCATTCACTATTATAAGATGTTTTGGATATTTCAATGTTGACTACATAATTGAAGGTTAGGTGTGATGGCGTGTTTTTCTGCAATCTGCACGGCTCATGGTGGAGTGGCTGGAGTGTATTCGATCGCTGCTGGATCTGGACTTGGCAACATGATCATTAGGCAAGTGAGTTGGCGTGAATTCTGTCAGTAGTGCTTGTTATTGGGTAACTGAGACTCAGCTCACTCTAGGATGCAATGCCAACTTGTTGCTAGATAAGAATTTCCCATGTTCATAATTAGTATAACCATGTCAAAGCTATATTTAGATTGGATTTTATTCTTATTGTATAAATTGGATTTGGGTCTAATACACCCTACACATGCTATTCTGATAATACCCACAGATGTTACGGAAGCGGTTATTCTGCTCCCGAGCACAGGTGCAATCGGTATCTGGGCGGCTCATTTTGTCATTTGGATGCGCTGCATTAAATTATAAGCCAGTCAGTGGTTCGTTTTTAAATCAAGTGGGGAGGAAATACAGTAGACGGCGGGGGCATACGGGTTGCCGGTCACAGCGCGCGCAGATGCCGCTGTGACGGAAGGAGAGCCGAGCCGTGGCTCGGGACTGTCATATTTTCCTGATCCGTAGCTCAGGAAATCAGTTTTCCGTTAGCCGGCGGTGCCCCGGGCTAGTAAATGAGGAATGGATCCGAGGCGGAGTTGTCTCCTACCTCTTGCTACGCCTGTTGGATCTCCATTGACGACTGCGGCCTGCTGAGCAGTAGCGGGTGGCGCTAGTTGGGATGCAGTTCTTGATGAAGCCCATTAGAAGGTAAACCCCCATCCCCAACCCGCAGATCCTTGGTGCGCAGTTCATGTTTCTTTGGATTCGTGGGGAAAGGGATCTGTGTCATGGTACCAAATATGGCCGGTGCAGGACGGCTGTGGTGGAGGAGGTGAACGACAACGAGCTTCCAACTGAGCCGCCACACTACCCCGCCGTCGCGGTATCAATTGAAGAGCTACCCCCATGGCAATAGCTAGCGCAGAGGGACAGATTTGTGCAGCGGTTGGGGAAGGAGCGGCCGGGGTGTATGTTGAACCGCCAGCAGAGCAGTCAATTGATCAGATTGACCGAGAAACTCCAGGCTAGACTCGAAGGTAATCTGTTGGGCAAGTTTGTTTCGATTGCAGTCTAATCATGCGATTTTAGGTGTATTTAAAAAAATGTGGACTGACTTAAGATAGGATGATTTAGTTTTGCAGAAAAAGATATCAGTTATATACGAACAATGAAATTCAGGAGAAATTAGAAAATTTAAAAGTATTTTGTGGAGCTGCTTTTTTATCATAACCTGTTCTGCTTTCCTCCTATCCAATACTGAAGTTAGTAGCACCCATCACATGCCTGAGGGGAAAAATGGATAGCAGTATTGGTTAGTTTTCTGGATCCTGGGTCCTAATATGAGTGAGTAAACAACGTAATTTAGTTGACAAACTTTTTGTTACAGATTTAAATTGTGACACCAAAGAGTGTAGTATTCCACACTGTGCTGTCTGATTTGGGTGAACTTGCAATTGCATAAACTGATATGCAGACGGTGATCAGTATTCCAAGAGATTCCGTTTATATATTTATCAAGTAGCAAAAATCCTGGCTAAATTAACCTAGCTGAATAGAATTTGTGAATATTCTTGTGTGGTTCCTTCCTAGGTAGTGATGGTACTACTAGCACACAGTAGATGGTCATAAAAAGCAATACAAAAAAGTTGGTTGGTTTATTCTGCATACTGGATTCCAATATAGCACAATTCAGTTGGAAACTTTTGATTACAGACTTCAGGTGTACACATTCATGGCGGGCGTGTCTCGTAAGGAAAATAGAGACCATATGAGGTGCCAATGTCAAATGAATGTAAAGAGAAAAGCATCATCTGGGTTGTTTTGGGAAAGGATTTTTGTTATATTATTTTCGAATAATGAAATCGTGATGAAATTAGAAAAGGTAAGTAGCTTCTGTGGAAAGCCTGATTTGCTTTTCCTCCTAACCAGTAATGAATATACTAGCACCAATCACATGATCAACAATGAAAAAAAATAGCAATGTGGGTTGGTTTTATTGATACTGGTTATCGACATGAGTGATTAAATAGCACAATTTAGGTGACAAACTTGTAATTACAAACTTAAATGGTAAAACCCAAGAAATTTAGTATGGCCTATAACGTAGTCTCTTGCATATAGATGTTTGGATTCCATAATGTTTGCCTGATTTGAGTGAGATGGAATCAGAGGACAAAAGAAAGTGTCAAACCAATGAATGTGTACATGAGAAAAACGTCATCTGTGTTGTTATTTTTTTCCGAAAATATGTTTGTGACAGTTTGAATTTTTATGAGACGCAGGGTGAGAATTGGAGCTGCTGCTCCAGGATGGACGACCTGCCCTAGGCAGCCCAGCGCCCTTGAGAAAGCAATTCGTGGATTCGTTGACAAACCGTGCTTGCCCTGGGTACAGGCTCTGATACACTCGGCGAGGCGTACAATTTTTACAATCTCTACTCTTGGGAGAAGGGTTCATGTCTCATAAAGAATTGCATGATAGAGATGCAGCCTTTTGCTGAAGTTAGGGATGGGCTAGGATCGGAGGACATGATAGCTGAAAATGGAGATGTCATCAATCAGCTGCTGGTGCAAACGGCAATTGCTGCTGCTAGCGGAGATGCAACTATTGGGAGCAGGCTTGTTGTATTGTTGGCACCAAAGAAGCGGAAAGAGATGCGGCGCCCAACAACTAGCCGGGAGAAAGCACCATAAGAGGGCCTTAGCAAACGGACAAGGTTCTGCGCTATATGTCGCCGGCAGGGGCAGAAGAGAACAACCTGCCCGGACCGGGGTGACATTCCAAAGCCTGTCCGCAAACTAGCTAGTTGTTAGTCGTAGCAATTGCCGAAATGCCTTGTTTGGGAATAAAAGGAAAACTTATCTGCATGAATGTTTTGACTCAATTTATGATGGTATGCACAATGTACGTGCGCTGATAGGATGCTGTCATTTTTTCATGAATTTTCTGACATTATGGCCATGCTTTCTGAATTTTGTCACAGTAAGCTATTCAAGACTGAAATTCCCAAGGGATATGATATTGCATCACGAATTTTTGTAAGCATCAGCATATGCGTACAGACTGCTATACATATTTAATAGATACTCCCTCCGTCCGGAAATACTTGTCGGAGAAATGCATAAAAGTGGCTGTGAGACCGCGCGCCCAGTGCTCTGCCGATCCCATTTGAAATTCAAACTGTGAGAGTGGGAAAGCAGGGCAGCATATACATAAGCAGCAGGGTAGTCACTCCTCCCCCTACGCATGCAGTAGTTGAGCAATTCCCCGTTCTGAGTGAAAACAAATCTGAAGGCTACAGGGCAGTTCTCGCCATGGCTCCTACGTTTCTATTTCTCTCAGAGTCTGGCATTACAAAATGAGATCCAACTCACACAAGCTGCTGGATGAAGTATCGTCAGATGCGGATGAATTGAATCGTGGTGGAGAAGATTTGTGTCCAGCTGCGGGGGTGGGGGCGCAATAAATGACACAGCACCCGACGTTGGTCCAGAATCCACGCGGTGATGTCCCACTGTTGCTCGGCTGTCTGATCCGTAGCCCAGGTAACAGACGGGGTAGCAAGCCCGTTATGCCAGACGTGGGCCACTCGAACTGTTCATTAAAACATATACGATAGCAATACCTTGGCCTATACACGTGGGATTGTCGATCCCGAGGTTCTCGTGCGGGTAGGATACCGATAGTACCTGTGCTCGAGCATAGAATAGCACTTTCGCAGATGTTACTACACTTTCAAGAAACTTGGATTTATGATTCACTTTAATAGCACTAAAGTAGTTCAATTCAATTTATGTCGTTGCTCATACAAGTACATGGTTATTCTAATTATAAACACCATGTTTGTTTCGTCCTTGGATGGTTGGTTTTAATTTGTCAGAAAACCAAATTGTTGTTTGGTTTGTACAATGCTATATGTTGCTCACCCTTGTTTTTATTTCTGATTTGTAATGTCTGGTTATGTCCTAAAAGAATTGTTTCCTTCTACATTATCCGCAACACTTTGTAGTTTTCTTATTATTATACCATCTCTTGAGAATGTGTTCATGTGTTATGTAAACATTGTCTTCTTGGATGGTTTCCCGCATACTGCTATCTTCTGTTTTGCCTGGAAACTTGATGAATCCTACCGCTGTTTGTCCAAGTCATGTCAAATTATGGTTACAACATTGAGCACATTCTCATGGTTGACAACATCCCTGATTGACATGTGTAAGTGTATCAGGCTTACTTTATATCCTATGTTCATGCTTCGTAGGTTCACTTATTTTGATGTCTAGGTGTTGATAGTTAAGATTAGTGGGGCTGTACCCATATTCTTCATGATACCATGCTCTCATAGTGGTTTCCTAATCATACTAGTTCATATACATCTATATTGTCTTATTTTTGATAGTCTTTATATGCACTTACATGCTTTTTCATTCTATTTAGTTAGGTTCGGCAATGCACCAACCAAGGGTGTCACATCTAATGACGGAGACAATCTAGAGTTCCATGCATATCTTATATTGTTATGGACTAAATTGTGTTTGAGGTGCTGCAATATTTTTGATAGTTATTCTGTTTTATCCTGGTATGTTTTAGGGGACTTTGTATGTTGGATTGCATCTATATTTTATGGAATGTGTGTATGAACGTCAAAATGTGATGTATATATTTCATGATGATATGTATGTCTGTATGAATATGTCTTGTATGAATTGCAAAACAATGGTATGGCAACAATTTATGCTGCCATGGCAGTGTCTTCTTTGCTGATCCTGGTATAGAGATCAGTGCCGGGCTTGAATTTGGGCCTACCACTAGTAACAGGCCACCAGTGGCAGGACTCAGTTTGGACGGGCCTAAATCCAGGCGGAATTAAATCCAAGCCTAAATTGGTAGTGGCATGCCTAAATCCAAGCCTGCCTGGGCCCAAATCCCGCCATTGAAGCCCATTTGGCACCTTTCACTGGTAGGCCTTTTCCAGTAGTGGTTGGATGCAATAAAATGTGCCATCTTTGAAAAATGATCCACAATGATAAAGATTGAGTCCTTTTCTAGTCTTAGGCAAAACAAGAACAAAATCCATGCTTATATCTTCCCAAGGTGCAAAGGGAATTGTAAGAGGCATGTATAATCCATGTGATTGAGATTTAGACTTAGCTTTGCAGCATGTGGAACAAATAGTTGGTGTAGCGTGCCACATCACAGAACATCTTGGGCCAAAAGTACTTGTTGATGAGTGTTGCAAATGTCTTGTCGCATCCAAAGTGTTCCATGGGTCCTCCAGCATGTGCCTCTTGCAAAAGCAATAAACGCAAAGAAGACTCAGGAATGCATAGTTTATTAGTGCGCATAAGATACCCATCTTTCATGTAGTATCGCTCCCAACAATTGTTAGTTTGGCATAAGGAATTGCAAATGAAGGATCACACTCATATAAGTTTTTGATATGCTCAAAACCAATCACATTTAATTCAAGTTGAGTAACTAACATATACTTGTGGGAAAGAGCATCCACCACTACATTTTCTTTACCCTTAATGTACTTGATAACATAACAGAAACATTCTATAAATTCACTCCATTTGGCATGCCATTTATTCAACTTAGTTTGACCTTTAAGGTATTTGAGAGTCGCATGACCGGTGTGAATAAAAAAATTGCAAGGTCTAAGGTAATGTTCCCAGACATGCAAAATACGCACTAAGGCATACAATTCCTTATCATATATGGGGCAATTCAATTGAGCTCTAGATAGTTTCTCACTAAAGTATGCAATGGTCGCTAGCTTCTCTTGCATCAACACGCCGCCTATACCATTACCACTAGTGGCACAATGCACTTCAAATGTATTATCAAAATTGGGTAATGCGTGTAATAGAGCATGTGTTAGCAAAGTTTTATGCTCATTAAATGCGGCATCTTGTGAGGGTCCCCATATGAAAGGTGCATTCTTCTTACTCAAGGCATGCAAAGGTGAAGCAATATGGTGCTAAAAATCTCTAACAAAGCGACGATAAAAACCGGCTAGTCCAAGGAATTTACACACTTGATTCAAGTTCATTTGTTGGGGCCAAGTTTTAGTAGCGTCAATTTTAGACTCATCTAGTTCAACACCCTTAGAAGATACTACAAAGCCTAACAAAATGAGTTTGTCTACAAGAAAAGTGCACTTCTTCATGTTCGCATAAAGTTGCTCTTTTCTGAGAACTTGCAACACCTCTCTAAGATGGTTCATGCTACTTGTGAGATGCGTTCGGATTTCCTCAAAGAGGAGAGGATGAAGTAGCAGTAGAGATAAGTATTTCCCTCAGTTAAGAACCAAGGTTATCAATCTAGTAGGAAAACCACACAGAACCTCGTTAGCAGCACTTGCACACACAAAAGCAAATACTTGCACCCAACAGAAACTAGGGGGTTGTCAATCCCCTCGGCAGTTATTTGCAAGGATCAAATCTCGTAGTGGTTGGTAAATAGATAAATTGCAAAACAAAATAAAATAAATAAAAATGCAGCAAGGTATGTTTGTGTTTTTATATATGATAAAAGTAGTCCCGGGGGCCATAGTTTTCACTAGAGGCTTCTCTCTCGAGCACATAACATACGATGGGTGAACAAATTACTGCTGGGAAATTGATAGAAAAGCGCATAGTTATGACGGTATTCAAGGACATGATCATGTATATAGGCATCACATCCAAGACAAGTAGACCGACTCCTGTCTGCATCTACTACCATTACTCCACTCATGGACCGCTATCCAACATGCTGATACGTCTCCAACGTATCTACAATTTATGAAGGATTCATCCCATGTTTACAACAATTTTATATGGTTTTGGTATGATTTGGATGGAACTAACCCGGATTGAGCTGTTTTAAGCAGAACTATGGTGGTGGTGTTTTTTGTGCAGAAACAAAAGTTCTCCAAATGCAACAAAACTTTTTGACAATTCTTTTGGAACAAAAGAGGCACTAGAAGCTTCGTGGGAGGACCAGAAGGTCAATAAGGTGAGCAGACACCTGTGCACGCCAAGAGGCCCAGGCGCGTCCAGGTGGGTTGTGCTCACCTCTTGGCCCATCTTCGCGTGATTCCAACCTTGAAAAATCCTATAAAGAGAGAAACCATCAGAAATAACCCTAGATCAGAAGTTCTGCCGCCGCAAGCCTCTGTAGCCACAAAAAACCAATCTAGACCCTGTTTCGGCACTCTGCTGGAGGGGGAAATTATCACCGGTGGCCATCTTCATCACCCCGGCAGCCACCATGATGAGGAGGGAGTAGTCCACCCTCGGGGCTGAGGGTTTATACCAGTAGCTATGTGTTTAATCTCTCTCTCTCTCTCTCTCCTGCGTTCTTGAGTTGGCACGATCTTGATGTATCACGGGCTTTGTTAATATAGTTGGATCATATGGTGTTTCTCCCTCTCTATCTTGTTGTGATGAATTGAGTTTTCCCTTTGAGATTTCTTTGTTATCAGATTGAATACTTTTATGGATTTGAGAGCACTTGATGTATGTCTTGCTAAGAATACCCATGGTGACAATGGGGTATCATATTGATTCGCTTGATATGTGTTTTGGCACTCAACTCATGAATTCCCGAGGTGACATTGGGGTAATCTATGCATAGGGGTTGATGCATGTTCTCGTCCTTGTTTCTCCGATAGAAATCTTGGGGCACTCTTTGAGGTTCTTTGTGTTGGATTAAGTATTATGAATCTGATTTTTTTATGCATATCGCATAATCAACTCACAGATACTCACGGTGACATTGGAGCATCTAGGTGACATTAGAGTTGGTTGATGTGTATTATATGGTGTTATTTTAGTACGGACTCTTAGATAGATCGATCGGAAAGGATAAATTGTGGTTATTTTAGTACGAACTCTTGGATAGATTGATCAGAAAGGATAACTTTGAGGTGGTTTCGTACCCTACAAAAAATTTCTTCTTATGTTCTCCGCTAGATTGGAACTTTGGAGTGATTCTTAGCATTGTTGAGAGATTGCACTAGAGAAAGTATGGACCCTAGGCCTCATTTTCAAGCATTGCAATACCGTTTGTGCTCCATTTTATCAATTGCTACCTTGCTATTTTTTATTGTTCCTATTACAAAATCAATATCTACTATCATTACTACACTTGTATCACCATCTCTTCGCTGAACTAGTGCACCTATACAATTTACCATTGTATTTGGTGTGTTGGGGACACAGAGACTTTTTATTATTTGGTTGCACGGTTGTTTGATAGAGACCATCTTCATCCTACACCTCCCACGGATTGATAAACCTTAGGTCATCCACTTGAGGGAAATTTGCTACTGTCGTACAAAACTCTGCGCTTGGAGGCCCAACACGAGTCTACAAGAACAAGTTGTGTAGTAGACATCAAGCTCTTTTCTAGCGCCGTTGCCGGGGAGGTGAGTGCTTGAAGGTATATCTTTAGATCTTGCAACTAAATCTTTTAGTTTCTTGTTTTATCACTAGTTTGGTTTATAAAATAAAACTACAAAAAATGGAATTGAGGTGGTCTCATATTATTCATCTTTATCATGTCTTTCTTGAAAATGATGGAGTGGAAAATTGTGCTCAATTGATAGAAGAAGAATTCAATAAAATGATCGTCATGAATGATGAGCATGATTGCAATGTTGTTAGTATGAATTCTATGAATATCCAAAATTCTAATGATGATTGCACAAGTCATGACAAAAATGTTTCTTATAAGCATGTCAATTTTTGTGGAGTGGAAAGACTTTGTGAAGACATGGCTTATAGGGATGATAGATTTTGTAAGAAGCATAAACATGATAGAACCAATTTTTTGCTCAAAGTTATAGATGGATTTGCTACAAAATTATGCTCTCTTTATCCTATTACTTGTGAACTTTGCAATAAAGTTGGACCCCTTAATTTCCAATGCATGCTTTTTCATGATCGAATCGTGTCCAAATACCGCAATAACTTGATCACCCTTGAACTTTATAATGAACTTTGTTTATTTTTGGGTGTGAAAAATTGTCACATAAAAATGGTTGGTTTGAAGCATTCATATTCACAGACCATGCTGAAACTAATTTGGAAGAAACCCATATATTTTGCATGGCAAATTGCAATGAGAATGCTTATATTGCCAACTATAGAAAGACGGGAAAACCAATAGAATATAAAAAGGAACCTAATGAAAGGGTAAAGTTTTCTACTTTCTCTCCTATTGTTTCTCATGATGAAATAGGTGACGAGAAGGTGCTCCCTATTCAACCAATCTCATCAATAAGAAGCTCAGAGAAATTAATTAAACCCACACATGATGTGGTGAAGAAGAAAAAAAGAAGAAAGAGTAGAGGTAAAAATGTATCTCACCCAAATAATGTTGCTCCTATTATTGTTGTGCCTCATGAAAATGAATCAAAAATAATTGTGGAAGAGGATGCACTTGATGGTGATATTGCTTCTTTGTCTTATGACACAATGTCCGAAAGAACTATTGGTGATGATTTTATTATGCATATTGCTTGTTGTGATGATTATGATTGGGAAGATAATAATACTTCTTATAATCTTGACAATATTTTTGGCACCAACTTGGAAAATTGTGATGATAATAATTATTATACTATTGGTGTTATTCATACTATTAGTGATGAGAATGATTATGCTTATGATATGCCAAGCCACAAGCTTGGGGTTGCTATGTTTGGTGAGAATGACATGTTTGAGAATTTACTTGCTGCAATTAATGTTTGTCTCAAGCTTGGGGATGCTATGCTTAATGAATATGATCTTTTTAGCCCCCCTACTTTGAATGATCAAATTTTCTATGATGATTGCATGCCTCCTATTTATGATGATTGCAATATTTATGGAAGTGGTTTTGGAAGAGTGTCAACTTTAGATAATATTTATACCACTATCTTGGAGGGTGTTGAATCTTATTATAATGGTAAAATTGGATTTGGAGAGGTCATGACTTTATTTAGTAATGATTCCACTATTTTGGAAGAGGTTTCAGTTGACTACGATGAGAACAAAGTTGCTACTTATGATGATTATTGTGATGATACTTATGTTATAAAAAGTAGTTATAATTATTGTCATAATTTTGAATATCCTTTTACTGAACATTACTCTTTTAATGTGGAAACAATTTATAGTATTCGAGTTTCTTATGATACTCCCACTATTATGAATGAGAATAAAATTGCTTATGTGGAGAGTAATAAAAATACTATGCTTGTGAATCATGAAAGGAGTGCTTTGTGTGATAGTTATATTGATTAATCCATTCATGATGCACTGAAAATTATTATGAGAGAGGAACATGTGATTCATGATGGTCTCTTTATGTTTTAATTCTTTACTTCTATGTGAGCATCATTGTAATCATCATGCCTAGCTTAAAAGGCATAAAAGAAAAACGCTTGTTGGGAGACAACCCAACATTTACACCTACTGTTTTTGTGTGTTCACATGATTAAGCTACTATAGTAATCATGTTTTATAGATTTTTTTTCAATAAAGTGCCAAGTAAAGCCTTTGGGAAAGTGTGGATAGTTGACTTGATTCTGTGCAAATACAGAAACTTATGCGTCCAGTAGTAGAATTTCTAAAATTCACTGGAGCGCGATAAAATTCTTAATTTTTGACACATGATTTATATACAAATTCCCTACGTTGTCCTAATTTTTCATAATTGTTGAACTTACAGAAGTATGGTCATTGTCCAGATCATTTCGGCTGTTCTGTTTTTGACAGATTCCGTTTTCAATGCATAATTTACTTGTTTCCTAGTTTCTATAGCTTATATTGCTCAATATAAATTGTGGAAATGATAATATATAGTAGGCATTGTGTGAGAACAATTATGAATCTTGTCTTGGCAGTACCAAAGTGAATGATTTGTCTTTATCATACTAACCTATCTCACGAAGTTCTGTTAAGTTTTGTGTGATTGAAGTTTTCAAGTTTTGGGTGAAATATCGCTATGAGGAGAATAAGGATTGGCAAGACCATATGCTTGGGGATGCACAAGGCACCCCAAGGTAATATTCAAGGAAGATCCAAGCAACTAATCTTGGGGATGCCCTGGAAGGCATCTCCTCTTTCATCTTCAACATTATCGGTAACCTCACTTGAAGCTATATTTTCATTCATCACATGATATGAGTTTTGCTTGGAGCGTCATTTTATTTTGTTTTAATTTTCTTTCTGTTATTTAGATAATGTTTTGCATCTTTTATTTCAATAAAAATGCCAAGTATAGCCTATGCCATGCTTATTTTGCAACTGTATATGTGGCTGTTTGAAAACAGAAAGTTGCACGCTAGTGCGTGAATTCTTGAGAAAATTCAGAATGTGATAAAATGTTGATTTTTTGCATAATAAGCTATGATAAATTTTATACAGTGTGGTAAATTTTCAGAATTTTTGGAGTTAAATAAGTATTGATATTCTTGCATCCTTTACAAACTATCATATTTTGGCAGATTGCTGTTATGGTTGCATTGTTTGCATATTTTTGCTTATTTAAAGCTTCTATTTGAGGATAGGAGTATTAAATATGCAGAGGCATATGCAATGTTAAATTATAATTTTAGTGATTTGCTACAGTAGAGAATGATAAGGTTATTGCATTGATTTATACTAACTTATCTCACAAGTTTTTCTTGAGTTTTGTGTGGATGAAGTTTTTAAGAATTAGAAAAACCGTGATATAAAAGGAATTAAGGAGACACAAAAGCTCAAGCTTGGGGATGCCCAAGGCATCCCAAGATAGTATTTCAAGAAGTCTCAAGCATGTAAGCTTGAGGTATCCCACCTTTCTTCATCAACAATTATCGGTTAGCCTCGGTTGAGCCTAAGTTTTTGCTTCTTCACATGATGTGTGCTATTCTTAGAGTTTTATTTTATTTTGTTTTGCTTGTTGTTTTAATAAAATACTTAGATGTAAAAGTTTTTAAAATAAAAGAGAGTCCTCAAATAGCTACCCATTTACTTAACTACTCATTTGATCTTCACTTATATCTTTTTGGAGTAGTTTGTCATTTACTCTCGTGCTTCACTTATATCCTATGAGTACATTGTTGAATAAATTGAATATCATTAAGTTGAAATTATATATTCATATCATGCATAGTGGTAGCTTCACATTGGGTTTAGAAAGTGAATCCTTTGAAGCTTGACAATCACAATATTGGTCTACAAGCAATTCATGAATGATTAGTATAAGGAAGAGAACTTTCACATGCAAATATATTATCTTGGAAATCTTATATGATTGTGAATACCCATTAATTATTTTCAAACTTGAGCAAATTAGCTGAAGTTGGACAAGGAAGACAACGTAATAAGTTATGGTTGTGTATATTTGCATAGAAGTTATATTGTTGGGCTTATTCCATCTGTGCCCCCAATTCCTTAGTTGTGCTCAGTTTTCCCCACTCGCTCATTTTGCCTTGGTTTGGAGCACTTTTTCAGGGGCAAAAGTGAGGAAAATGTGAAGGCAAAAATTTTGAGTCATGGGGAAAAGTGAGTAAAAAGTTAATGAATGGGGAAAAGTGAGCACAACTAAGAGACGAGGGGCATAGATTTAAATAACCCATATGTTATGGATCCTCCAACATGTGGTGTTTGCTTGGGATCTTTTGCTAGCCAAAAATTCGTACTAAGTAGAGATACTACCTGTGCATCCAAAAACCCTTAAACCCAGTTTCTTGCCATGAGTGTCCACCATACGTACCTATGGATTGAATAAGATTCCTCAAGTAAGTTGTCATCGGTGCATAAAGCAATAAAAATTGCTCCTAAATATGTTTGATCTTTTATTGTAAGGGAAAATTGAGCATTGTACGAACTTGTGATGGCAAAGTAATAAAAGTGATAGACTGCATAATAAAGGTTGCTATCATAAGGGGCAATATAACATGATGTTCCTTTGCATTAAGAGCTTGGGCATCCAAAAATAAAAAGCGCATGACAACTTCTATTTCCCTCTGCGAAGGGCCTATCTTTTACTTTTCAGTATTTCCTTTTATGCAAGAGTCAATAGTATGCATTCTCATTTCAACCTCAATTACTCTCTAGTTGGCAAGCATCATGTGGCTAAAGGAAATATGCCCTAGATAAAATAATACAATTAATATTTATTTCCTTATTTCATGATAAATGTTTATTATTCATGCTAGAATTGTATTAACCGGAAACTTAGTACATGTGTGAATACATAGACAAAACATAGTGTCCCTAGTATGCCTCTACTTGACTAGCTCGTTAATCAAAGATGGTTATGTTTCCTAACCATAGACATGTCTTGTCATTTGATGAACATGATCACATCATTAGGAGAATGATGTGATGGACAAGACCCATCCGTTAGCTTAGCATCATGATCGTTACAGTTTCATTGCTACTGCTTTCTTCATGATTTATACATGTTCCTCAGACTATGAGATTATGCAACTCCCAAATACCAGAGGAACACTTTGTGTGCTACCAAACGTCACAACGTAAAAGGGTGATTATAAAGGTGCTCTACAGGTGTCTACGAAGGTGTTTGTTGGGTTGGCATATATTGAGATTAGGATTTGTCACTCCGTGTTTCGGACAGGTATCTCTGGGCCCTCTCGGTAATACTCATCACTATAAGCCTTGCAAGCATTGTAACTAATGAGTTAGTTGCGGGATGAAGTATTACGTAACGAGTAAAGAGACTTTCCGGTAACGAGATTGAACTAGGTATGATGATACCGACGATCGAATCTTGGGCAAGTAACATACCAATGACAAAGGGAACAACGTATGTTGTTATGCGGTTTGACCGATACAGATATTCATAGAATATGTAGGAACCAATATGATCATCCAGGTTACGCTATTGGTTATTGACCGGAGACGTCACTGGGTCATGTCTACATAGTTCCCGAACCCGTAGGGCCCGCACGCTTAACGTTCAATGACAATTTGTATTATGAGTTTCTGTGATTTGATGACCGAAGCTTGTTCGGAGTCCCGGATGAGATTAGGATGCGACGAGGAGTCTCAAAATGGTCGAGACATAAAGATTGATATATTGGAAGGCTATATTCGGACATCAGAAAGGTTCCGAGTGATTCGGGTATTTTTCGGAGTACCGGGGAGTTACGGGAATTCACCGGGAGAAGTAATGGGCCTTATTGGGCCATACGGGAAATAGAGGAGGCAGGCCAAGGGGAGGTGGAGCCCCCCCCCCATGGGTCCGAATTGGACTAGGGGAAGGGGGCGGCGCCCCCCTTGCCCTTTCCTACTCCCTCTCTCCTTCCTTCTCTCCTACTCCTAAAAGGGAAAGGATTCCTACTAGGACTTGGAAGTCCTAGTAGGACTCCATACACTTGGCGTGCCCCTAGGGGGCCGGTCTCTCTCCCTCCCTATATATACGGGGGCAGGGGGCACCCCGAAGACACACAAGTTGATCAAGTTGGTCTTTTAGCCGTGTGCGGTGCCCCCCTCCAAAGATTTCCACATCGGTCATATCGTCGTAGTGCTTAGGCGAAGCCCTGCGCCGGTAACTTCATCATCAATGTCACCACGTCATCATGCTGACGAACCTCTCCCTTGACCTCAGCTGGATCTAGAGTTCGTGGGACATCATCAAGCTGAACGTGTGCAGATCGCAGAGGTGCCGTACCTTCGGTGCTAGGATCGGTCGGATCGTGAAGACGTATGACTACATCAACTGCGTTGTCATAACGCTTCCGCTTTCAGTCTACGAGAGTATGTGGACACACTCTCCCCTCTCGTTGCTATGCATCACCTAGATAGATCTTGTGTGATCGTAGGAAAATTTTGAAATTACTACGTTCCCCAACAGTGGCATCCGAGCCAGGTCTATGCGTAGATGTTATATGCACGAGTAGAACACAAAGAGTTGTGGGCGATAATAGTCATACTGCTTACCAGCATGTCATACTTTGATTTGGCGGTATTGTTGGATGAAGCGGCTCAGACCGACATTACGCGTACGCTTACGCGAGACTGGTTCTACCGACGTGCTTCGCACACAAGTGTCTAGTGAGTGTCTGTTTCTCCAACTTTAGTTGAATCGAGTGTGGCTACGCCCGATCCTTGTTGAAGGTTAAAACATCACACTTGATGAAAAATTGTTGTGGTTTTGATGCGTAGGTAAGAACGGTTCTTGCTAAGCCCATAGCTGCCACGTAAAACTTGCAACAACAAAGTAGAGGACGTCTAACTTGTTTTTGCAGGGCTTGCTATGATGTGATATGGTCAAGGCATGATGTGATATAAATTGTTATATGAGATGATCATGTTTTGTAAAAAAGTTATCGGCAACTGGCAGGAGCCATATGGTTGTCGCTTTATTGTATGCAATGCAATCGCCATGTAATTGTTTTACTTTATCACTAAGTGGTAGCGATAGTCGTAGTAACAATAGTTGGCGAGACGACAACGATGCTACGATGGAGATCAAGGTGTCATGCCGATGACGATGCTTCGGTGATGGAGATCATGAGCACAAGATGATGATGGCCATATCATGTCACATATTTTGATTGCATGTGATGTTTATCTTTTATGCATCTCATTTTGCTTAGTACGGCGGTAGCATTATAAGACGATCCCTTACTAAATTTCAAGGTATAAGTGTTCTCCCTGAGTATGCACCGTTGCGGTAGTTCTTCATGCTGAGACACCACGTGATGATCGGGTGTGATAGGCTCTATGTTCATATACAACGGGTGCGAGCCAGTTTTGCACACGCAGAATACTCAGGTTAAACTTGACGAGCCTAGCATATGCATATATGGCCTCGGAACACTGGAGACCGAAAGGTCAAGCATGAATCATATAGTAGATATGATCAACATAGAGATGTTCACCATTGAAAACTACTCCATCTCACGTGATGATCGGACATGGTTTAGTTGATTTGGATCACATGATCATTTAGATGACTAGAGGGATGTATATCTAAGTGGAAGTTCTTAAGTAATGTGATTAATTGGATTTTAATTTATCATGAACTTAGTCCTGATAGTATTTTGCAAATTATGTTGTAGATCAATAGCTCGCGTTATAGCTTCCCTATGTTTTTTATATGTTCCTAGAGAAAACTAAGTTGAAAGATGATAGTAGCAATAATGCGGACTGAGTCCATGATCTGAGGTTTATCCTCATTGCTGCACAGAACAATTATGTCCTTGATGCACCACTAGGTGACAAAACTATTGCAAGAGCAGATGCAAACGTTATGAACGTTTGGCTAGCTTAATATGATGACTACTTGACAGTTTAGTGCACCATGCTTTACGTCTTAGAATCAGGACTTCAAAGACGTTTTGAATGTCATGGACCATATGAGATGTTCCAGGAGTTGAAGTTAATATTTCAAGCAAATACCCGAGTTGAGAGATATGAAGTATCCAACAAGTTCTATAGCTAAAAGATGGAGGAGAATAGCTCAAGTAGTGAGCATGTGCTCAGATTGTCTGGGTACTACAATCGCTTTAATCAAGTGGGAGTTAATCTTCTAGATAAGATAGTGATTGACAGAGTTCTCTAGCCACCATCACCAAGTTACTGGAACTTTGTGATGAACTATAGTATGCAAGGGATGACGAAAACGATTCCCGAGCTCTTCGTGATGCTGAAATCGATGAAGGTAGAAATCAAGAAAGAGCATCAAGTGTTGATGATTGACAAGACCACTAGTTTCAAGAAAAGGGCAAAGGGAAATAAAGGGAACTTCAAGTAGAATGGCAAGCAAGTTGTCACTCCCGTGAAGAAGCCCGAAGCTGGACCAAAGCCTAAAATTTAATGCTTCTACTGCAAAGGAAATGGTCACTTGAAGCGGAAATGCCCTGAATATTTGGTGGATAAGAAGGATGGCAAAGTGAACAAGGGTATATTTGATATACAGGTTATTGATGTGTACCTTACTAGTGTTTATAGTAGCCCTTGGGTATTTGATACTTGTTCGGTTGCTAAGATTAGTAACTCGAAACAGGAGTTACAGAATAAACAGAGACTAGTTGAGGGTGAAGTGATGATGTGTGTTGGAAGTGGTTCCAAGATTGATATGATCATCATCGCACATTGTCTATACTTTTGAGATTAGTGTTGAACCTAAATAAATGTTATTTGGTGTTTGCGTTAAGCATAAATATGATTAGATCATGTTTATTGCGATATGATTATTCATATAAGACAGAGAATAAATTGTTATTCTGTTTACGTGAATAAAACCTTCTATGGTCATACACCCAATGTTGATGATTTATTGAATCTTGATCGTAGTGATACACATATTCATAATATTGATGCCAAAAGATGCAAAGTTGATAATGATATTGCAACATATTTGTGGCAGTGCCGTTTGGGTCATATCGGCGTAAAGCGCATAAAGAAACTCCATAAAGATGGACTTTTGGAATCACTTGATTATGAATCATTTGATGCTTGCAAACTGTGCCTTATGGGCAAGATGACTAAAACTTCGTTCTCCGGAACAATGGAACGAGCTAGTGACTTATTGGAAATAATACATACCGATGTATGTGGTCCAATGAGTGTTGATTCTCGTGGCGGGTATCGTAATTTTCTGACATTCACAGATGATTTGAGCAGATATGGGTATATCTACATAATGAAACACAAGTCTGAAACATTTGAAAAGTACAAAGAATTTCAGAGTGAAGTGGAGAATCATCGTAACAAGAAAATTAAGTTTCTACGATATGATCGTGGAGGAGAATATTTGAGTTGTGAGTTTGGCCTTATTTAAAACAATGTGGAATAGTTTCACAGCTCACGCCACATGGAACACCACAACGTAATGGTGTGTCCGAACATCGTAACTGCACTTTATTGGATATGGTGCGATCTATGATGTCCCTTACCGGTTTACCACTATTGTTTTGGGGTTATGCATTAGAGACAGCTGCATTCACTTTAAATAGGGCACCATCAAAATCCGTTGAGACGACGCCTTATGAACTGTGGTTTGGCAAGAAACCAACGTTGTCGTTTCTTAAAGTTTGGGGCTGTGATGCTTATGTGCAAAAGCTTCAACCTGATAAGCTCGAACACAAATCGGAGAAATGCGCCTTCATAGAATACCCAAAGGAAACTGTTGGATACACCTTCTATCACAGATCCGAAGGAAAGATTGTTGCTATGAATGGATCCTTTCTAGAGAAGGAGTTTCTCTTGAAAGAAGTGAGTGGGAGGAAAGTAGAACTTGATAAGGTAATTGTACCTTCTCCCGAATTGGAAAGTAGTTCATCACAGAAATCAGTTCCACTGATTCCTACACCAACTAGGGAGGAAGCTAATGATGATGATCATGAAACTTCAGATCAAGTTACTACAGAACCTCGTAGTTCTTCCAGAGTAAGATCCACACCAAAATGGTACGGTGCTACCTCTTGAGCATTGCGTTGGTTTTCCCTTGAAGAGGAAAGGGTGATGCAGCAAAGTAGCGTAAGTATTTCCCTCAATTTTTGAGAACCAAGGTATCAATCCAGTAGGAGGCTACACGCAAGTCCCTCATACCTACACAAATAAACAAGAACCTCGCAACCAATGCAATAAAGGGGTTTTCAATCCCTTCACGGCCACTTGCGAAAGTGAGATCTGATAGAGATAATAATATAAGATAAATATTTTTGGTATTTTTATGATATAGATTGGAAAGTAAAGATTGCAAAATAAAGTGGGTCGGAAACATATATAATGGAAAATAGACCCGGGGGCCATAGGTTTCACTAGTGGCTTCTCTCAAGATAGCATAAGTATTACGGTGGGTGAACAAATTACTGTCGAGCAATTGACAGAAAAGTGCATAGTAATGAGAATATCTAGGCATGATCATGTAGCGACCATACCTCAAATAGTCTGATATATGTGCATCAGGGTCATCCCTGGATCGGTAATGCTGACACACATAGTACTCGAAGGATTTATAACAGAGTAGCAATCACACACTTATTACATCGAATGTCTCAAAAGAAAACTTATTACAATAAATATGACTTAAGGCCATCTAATAGCGATAACAGTGGAAGGCTTGGAAGATAAGTGAGTCCATCAACTCCAACGTCATCACTGAGTATAAGATCATGACCTAAGGCACCTTACTTGTCGTCTGAAAAGTCTGCAACATGAACGTTGCAGCACGAAAAACGGGTCAGCACATGGAATATGCTGGCAATGTAACACATAGAGAGTAATGAACAAAATAATACTATACTACATGCATATATGGCTGGTGAAAAGCTTTACAGTTACAATTTTGCATAAAGCCAATTTTAGCCAACAACAAAGGAATAAATTTTATTTAACTATCATGGTGGTTGTTAAACATTGAGAAGGTTCACCCAACTCAATCCCAATTAAGCATCATCATTAAAACCCAAAAAATTAAATTTAAGGAGCATTATGAGATTCACATGATAATCTAGGTACTAGATACTCAAAACGTCCATAACCGGGGACACGACTAACCATGATTGGTTATACACTCTGCAGAGGTTTGCACACTTTTCCCGGCAAGACTCGATCTCCTCCACTGGAATTCTCGCACTATATGCTGTTTGAGAAATGGATGACCGAGACATAGTCTTTCAGAAGCGTTTGCACCTTACGATGGGTAGACAGTTACACCTACTTTCCCCTACATATGCTAATCTACCACTATAAGAGTTCACACGACTTAGTCAACTATGCTAGAGCCCATAGTAGCTTGCGGCTGCACACGGAAGTTTCTAGCATGAATAATCTCATGACCCCTTTGAGCCTGGGTGGCGGTCCATAGGAGAATCACACGGTACCCCGGGATTTCCAAAAAAATACAGGCAATACTGGGTTCCCCAGGTGCCTCAATCCACCTAGATGTGTATTAAAGTTGCCACCTTAAGTAAACCATTAATTTAACAATCTCACATCTGTCATGGATACACTCACCCAATCCACGTCTACTAGCATAGCATAGCAATATAAGCAAACGTAGAAGTAACTCCCAAAGATTTGATAATAAAATAGGTAATAGGTTCTACCTCATCTACTTCCCAAAACCCACATATTAATCAGATCCTACTCATGCAATTGTTTGAGGATTGATCTAATGCAATAAAACTGGGTAGTAAAGAGGTATGATCAAAGTGTTACTTGCCTTGCTGATGATCCGTGAAACCTAGAGACTCGTAGTAGCAAGCGGCGCACTCCGGGTACTCTATTGCAAACAAACAAGCATACAATAAGCACTCATCTAATGCACAGGTAAAACTCAAATAAGATATCCAACCAGAAAGTTCATCTTAAGAACTCTGGTTTGCAAAAAGAATCAAGTCAAGCGAAGCAACAAAAGTCAAACGGCGAAAGAAACATGCTTCGTTTACTAATCTGGACCTAAGTCAAATTTTACAGTAGCAAAAACTTGTTTGAGTTGGTTAAATGGAAAGAGGGTTTCGAGACGAAACTCCAGGCGCTTGAATCGCCTGATTCTGATAAACGAGCGAAAAGTTGTACTAGAACGAAAATCGGATCAAAAATCACGATCGAAAATAATCGTGGAAAATCCTAGAAAAAGAAAAAACGGACGAACAGGCTAACGAATGAACGTTCGCTGTCTGCGACTAAAAAACGAAAACTGTTCGTTAAAACGAACGTACGGACGAACGTCCGTTAAATAACTAAACCGGGAAAACCGACGAACCGATCTAAAAAAACGGATCTAGGGTTCTTAAAAAAACGATCGTTTTTTTAAAACCGGCGGCGGCTACCTCGGGTCCGGCGAGGTCTCCAGCGAGGCGGCGAGGTGGCGCGGGGTCCGGCGGCTCCGGCGGTAGCGGCACGGGGCGGCGGCGGCGCGGGGCGGTGGGGCAACGGCGGGCAGAGGCGGCGGCGACGGCAGCGGCGGCGGCTAGGGTTTCGGTGGTGGCGGGCTAGGCTGGCGATGTGGGCTTCGGGCGCCGGGGCGGTGCGGCTTATAAAGGCCATCCGGGCGGAGTCCCGCTCGGGTACGACCCGGAGTCGGTTCGTTTAAAAAAAACAATTCAGACGTGCAGAAAAAGAAAGAAAAGAAATACTAAACGGACTCCAAAAATCCCAAAATAAGTTTTTCCCGTCCTCTAAAAATAAGCCGGACAAGATGAACATTTATTTGGGGTCCTAAATGCAATTTTGGAAAACGCATATTTTCCTAAATTCCAATAAAATAGCGATAAACTCCAAAATAAAACCTTATTTGATTTTATTATTAAATCCTCAATATTTCTTTATTCTGGGAAATTCATTTTATTCCCTCTCTTTTATTTTTGTATAAGAAATATTTGAAGATAAAATAATTAAAATCAAATGATCCTATTTTCAAAATTTGAGAAAACTCAAATATGAAAATAACGAAATCTCCAACTCTCTTCGTGGGTCCATGAGTTGCGTGAAATTTCTAGGATCAAGCCAAAATGCAATAAAATATGATATGCAAGGATGATCTATTGTATAACATTCCCTTCAATCATGAGCGCTCTATCTACCAACTCTTGGTAGTTATTGAAGGTTGCCACCATCAACTACATGCTCATCTCATCATTCAGTCCTTCCAGAAACTTCTCCTGCTTAGCTGCATCCGTAGCAACGTCATCTGGGGCGTAACGTGCTAACTTACTAAAGTCATCCACATACTGGCCAACTGTACGTCCTCCTTGGCGCAAGTTGCGAAACTCACTCTTCTTCATGGCCATAGCTCCTGCTGAAACATGAGCAGTACGGAAAGCCTGCTGAAACTGGTCCCATGTGACAGTGTCGATGGGATAAGTGGCTGTGAAATTCTCCCACCATGATGTTGCGGGTCCATCAAGCTGATGTGTGGCAAAACGCACCTTCTCCGCATCTGTGCATCCTGCAGTGGTCAACTCCCTTCCCATCTTGTGGAGCCAATCGTCTGCAACTATTGGCTCGATGCTACTGGAGAACACCGACGGATTCAGCCTCAAGAAATGGGCTAAGTGATCAACAGGTGGTGGTGGTGGTGGATTGTTGTTGTTATTGTTGTTCCCCTGATTCTGGTTCTGGACTAACATCTGCATCAATGCATTCTGCTGCTGGATCAACTAAGTGAGCTCCGATGGGAAAGCAAATCCATTGTCACGTCTCGGGGGCATCTAAGGGTTTAGAAAAGATGAGAAAGTAGAATAGAATGAGGTCTAGGGAGATAAACACTACCCATTATGCACATGAGACAATTGCAATCAATATCACTTCAATCAATTCAGACAAGGGCATACAACAGTCTAACTATCGTTACAAATGTGCTCGGACTATACTATATACATGGGGGATTACTACTACTGATGGTGGTCGACTAGAAAAATTGATCGGTCGAAGACTCCATGATATCTGCTCCAGCTTCATCTACAAAGTCATCATCACTATCGTCGGGGCCCGAGTCGGTGTCGCCGATGATGATGTAGTTCTCTGGGCAAGCACAATCGTCGTCTTCTCCTCCAGTCGCGGGGAATCCCATGAATACTTTTAGCTTCTTCTTCAGATCATCATTCCTCTCTACGATTGTCGTCATTTCCTCCTCATATCCATCGTGTGTAGACTTGAGTTCTTCTTCCAGTTCCATGATCTTGGTCAATGCCTTCTTCAGATCTATCATGCCTACGCACATCTGGTTCTCCTGGCGTCGAATGTGCTGGTTTAGCTCCTGGATGAAAGCTGCAATTGATCTATCCTTCCTGGTACTGATCATCTCCCATTACTCATCTCGGCGCCCACAAATCTGGTAAATAGTATCCTTGAGATCCTTGTGGTAAACTTCTCCAATGCGTCCTATGGTAATGTGGGCTGCCATGCTCTTTCCTAGACTCCAGGTTGGTGCATCAAAGGAAAACTCTATGGGCTCAGTGACGGGCATGAACGTCCTTCCTGGAACTTGAACTTGAATCTTCCAATGCTCCTCTTTGGGTAAGGTGGCGATGTAGGTCCCGGTGAAGCTAGGCACTCCGATGTTCAGGTATCTAGTGACTTCCTTCAAGTGGCGTCCAAAGGGTGTATCTTCATCCGGTTGCATGAACTTGTTCCTTGCATCCGCCATCCTAAAAGAGTAGAAAAGGAGAGGAGTCAGAAATGAGAAGAGAGTAGTGATCTAGGGCTTTAGCTTAGTGAACGTGTCCTACAGTCAGCGTGTGCTCTGATACCATCTTGTAGCAACCAGACCTCAAACAGTTTGATCTATGTGCATCAGTGTCATCCCTGGATCGGTAATGCTGACACGCATAGTACTCGAAGGATTTATAACAGAGTAGCAATCACACACTTATTACATCGAATGTCTCAAAAGAGAACTTATTACAATAAATATGGCTTAAGGCCATCTAATAACGATAACAGCGGAAGGCTTGGAAAATAAGCGAGTCCATCAACTCCAACGGCATCATTGAGTATAAGATCACGATCTAAGGCACCTTACTCGTCGTCTGAAAAGTCTGCAACATGAACATTGCAGCCCGAAAAACGGGTCAACACATGGAATATGCTGGCAATGTAACACATAGAGAGTAATGAACAGAATAATGCTATACTACATTCATAAATGGCTGGTGGAAAGCTCTACGGTTACAGTTTTGCATAAAGCCAATTTTTCCCTACAACAAAGGAATAAATTTTATTTAACTATCATGGTGGTTGTTAAACATTGAGAAGGTTCACCCAACTCAACCCCAATTAAGCATCATCATTAAAACCCAACAAATTAAATTAAAGTAACATGATTAGATTCACATGATAATCCAGGTACTAGATACTCAAAACGCCCATAACCAGGGACACGGCTAACCATGATTAGTTTATACACTCTGCAGAGGTTTGCACACTTTTCCCCGCAAGACTCGATCTCCTCCGTTGGAATTCTCGCACTACATGGTGTTTGAGAAACGGATGACCGAGACATAGTCTTTCAGAAGCGTTTGCACCTTCCGATGGGTAGACAGTTACACCTACTTTCCCCTACATCTGCTAGTCTACCACTGTAAGAGTTCACACGACTTAGTCAACTATGCTAGAGCCCATAGTAGCTTGCGGCTGCACATGGAAGTTTCTAGCATGAATAATCTCATGACCCCTTAGAGCCTGGGTGGCGGTCCATAGGAGAATCACACGGTACCCCGGGATTTCCAAAAAAATACAGGCAATACTAGGTTCCCCAGGTGCCTCAATCCACCCAGATGTGTATTAAAGTTGCCACCTTAAGTAAAGCATTAATTTAACAATCTCACATCTGTCATGGATACACTCACCCAATCCACGTCTACTAGCATAGCATAGCAATATAATCAAACGTAGAAGTAACTCCCAAAGGTTTGATAATAAAATAGGTAATAGGTTCTACCTCATCTACTTCCCAAAACCCACATATTAATCAGATCCTACTCATGCAATTGTTTGAGGAATGATCTAATGCAATAAAACTGGGTAGTAAAGAGGTATGATCAAAGTGTTACTTGCCTTGCTGATGATCCGTGAAACCTAGAGACTCGTAGTAGCAGGCGGCGCACTCCGGGTACTCTATCGCCAACAAACAAGCATACAATAAGCACTCATCTAATGCACACGTAAAACTCAAATAAGAGACCCAACTAGAAAGTTCAGCTTAAGAACTCCGGTTTGCAAAAAGAATCAAGTCAAACGAAGCAACGAAAGTCAAACAGCGAAAGAAACAAGCTTCGTTTACTAATCTGGACCTAAGTCAGACTTTATAGTAGAAAAAACTTGTTTGAGTTGGTTAAACGGAAAGAGGGTTTCGAGACGAAACTCCAGGCGCTTGAATCGCCTGATTCTGATAAACGAGCGAAAAGTTATACTAGAACGACAATCGGATCAAAAATCGCGATCGGAAATAATCGCGGAAAATCCGAGAAAAAGAAAAAACGGATGAACAGGCTAACGAACGAACGTTCGCTCTCTGCGGCTAAACGATGAAAACCGTTCATTAAAATGAACGTACACACGAACGTCCGTTAAATAACTAAACCGGGAAAACCAACGAACCGATCTAAAAAAGGGATCTAGGGTTCTTAAAAAACCCGATTGTTTTAAAAAAAACCCGACGGCGGCTACCTTGGGTCCGGCAAGGTCTCCGGCGAGGCGGCGAGGTGGCGTCGGGGTCTGGCGGCTCCGGCGGCGGTGGGAGGCGGCGGGGCGACGACGGCTGCGGGGCGCGGGTGGCGGCTAGGGTTTCGGCGGCGGCGGGCTGGGCTGGCGATGTGGGCTTCGGGCGCCGGGGCGGGGCGTCTTATAAAGGCCCCCCCGGGCGGAGTCCCGCTCGGGTACGTCTCGGAGTCGGTTCGTTTTTTAAAACAATTCAGACATGCAGAAAAAGAAAGAAAAGAAATACTAAACGGACTCCAAAAATCCCGAAATAAATTTTCGTCGTCCTCTAAAAATAAGCCGGACAAGATGAACATTTATTTGGGGCCTAAATGCAATTTTGAAAAACGCATATTTTTCCTAAATTCAAATAAAATAGCGATAAACTCCGAAATAAAATCTTTTTTGATTTTATTATTAAATCCTCAATATTTCTTTATTTTGGGACAGTCATTTTATTCCCTCTCTTTTATTTTTGTATAAGAAATATTTGAAGATAAAATAATTAAAATCAAATGATCCTATTTTCAAAATTTGAGAAAACTCAAATATGAAAATAACAAAATCTTAACTCTCTCCGTGGGTCCTTGAGTTGCGTGAAATTTCTAGGATCAAGCCAAAATGCAATAAAATATGATATGCAAGGATGATCTATTGTATAACATTCCAAATTGCAAATTTGGGATGTTAGAGATCATGTATATAGGCACCACGTCCACGACAAGTAGATCGAAACGATTCTGCATCTACTACTATTACTCCACACATTGACCGCTATCCAGCATGCATCTAGAGTATTGAGTTCATAAGAACAGAATAACGCATTAGGCAAGATGACATGATGTAGAGGGACAAACTCAAAAAATATGATATAAACCCCATCTTTTTATCCTCGATGGCAACAATACAATACGTGCCTTGCTGCCCCTGCTGTCACTGGGAAAGGACACCGCAAGATTGAGCCCAAAGCTAAGCACTTCTCCCATTGCAATAAAGATCAATCTAGTAGGCCAAACCAAACTGATAATTCGAAGAGACTTGCAAAGATAACCAATCATACATAAAAGAATTCAGAGGAGATTCAAATATTTCTCATAGATAAACTTGATCATAAACCCACAATTCATCGGATCTCGACAAACACACTGCAAAAAGAGTTACATTGAATAGATCTCCAAGAAGATCAAGGAGAACTTTGTATTGAGATTCAAAGAGAGAGAAGAAGCTGATAACCCGCAAGTATAGGGGATTGCAACAGTTTTCGAGGGTAGAGTATCCAACCCAAATTTATTGATTCAATACAAGGGGAGCCAAAGAATATTCTCAAGTATTAGCAGTTGAGTTGTCAATTTAACCACACCTGGATAACTTAGTACCTGCAGCAAAGTATTTCGTTGCAAAGTAGTATGGAAGTAACGGTAACAGTAGCAAAAGTAACAGAAGCAGATTTGTAGTAATTGTAACTACAACAACGGTAAAGTAACTAAGCAAAGAGCAATATGTGAAAAGCTCGTAGGCATTGGATCAGTGATGGATAATTATGTCGGATGCGATTTCTCATGTAACATTTATAACATATGGTGACACAGAACTAGCTCCAGCTCATCAATGTAATGTAGGCATGTATTCCGAATATAGTCATACGTGCTTATGGAAAAGAACTTGCATGGCATCTTTTGTCCTTCCCTCCCGTGGTAGTGGGGTCCTATTGGAAACTAAGGGATATTAAGGCCTCCTTTTAATAGAGTACCAGACCAAAGCATTAACACTTAGTGAATACATGAACTCCTCAAACTACGGTCATCACTGGTAAGTATCCCGATTATTGTCACTTTGGGGTTAACGGATAATAACACATAATAGGTGACTATAGACTTGAAAGATAGGATCAAGAACTCACATATATATATTCATGAATACATAATAGGTTCAGATCTGAAATCATGGCACCCGGGCCCTAGTGACAAGCATTAAGCATAACAAAGTCATAGCAACATCAATCTCAGAACATAGTGGATACTAGGGATCAAACCTTAACAAAACTAACTCAAGTACATGGTAAATCTCATCTAACCCATCACCGTCCAGCAAGCCTACGATGGAATTACTCACGCACGGCGGTGAGCATCATGAAATTGGTGATGGAGGAAGGTCGATGACGACGACGGCGACGGATTCCCCTCTCCGGAGCCCCGAACGGACTCCAGATCAGCCTCCCGAGAGATTTTAGGGCTTAGTGGCGGCTCTGTATGGTAAAATGCGATGACTCCTTGTCGCTGTTTTTTTCTCCCCGAACGTGAATATATGGAGTTGGAGTTGAGGTCGGTGGAGCTTCAGGGGGCCCACGAGGCGGGGGGCGCGCCCTAGGGGGCGCCCCACTATCGTGGACAGGGTGTGGCCCCCCTGACATTGATTCTTTCGCTAGTATTTTTTATTAATTCCAAAAAGTTGCTCCGTGGATTTTCAGGTCATTCCGAGAACTTTTATTTCTGCACAAAAATAACACCATGGTAGTTCTACTGAAAATGACGTTAGTCTGAATTAGATCCATTCAAATCATGCAAGTTAGAGTCCAAAACAAGGGCAAAAGTGTTTGGAAAAGTAGATACGACGGAGACATATCAACTCCCTCAAGCTTAAACCTATGCTTGTCCTCAAGCAGTTCAGTTGACAAACTGAAAGTGATAAAGAAAAACTTCTACAAACTCTGTGTGCTCTTGTGGTTGTAAATATGTAAAGCCAGCATTCAAGTTTTCAGCAAAGATTATGAACTAACCATATTCACAATAACACTTAGGTCTCATGTTTACTCATATCAATGGCATAATCAACTAGCGAGCAATAACAATAAATCTCGGATGACAACACTTTCTCAAACAATCGTAATATGATATAACAAGATGGTATCTCGCTAGCCCTTTCTGAGACCGCAAAACATAAATGCAGAGCACCTTTGAAGATCAAGGACTGACTAGACATTGTAATTCATGGTAAAAGAGATCCAGTCATAGTCATACTCAATATAAATTAATAGTAATGGATGCAAATGACAACGGTGCTCTCCAGCGGGTGCTTTTTAATAAGAGGGTGATGACTCAACCTAAAAGTAAATAGATAGGCCCTTCATAGAGGGAAGCAGGGATTTGTAGAGGTGCCAGAGCTCGATTTTGAAATAGAGATAAATAACATTTTGAGTGGTATACTTTCATTGTCAACATAACAACCAAGAGATCTCCATATCTTCCATGCTACACACATTATAGGCGGTTCCCAAACAGACTGGTAAAGTTTATACTCCCCCACCACCAACAAGCATCAATCCATGGTTTGCCCGAAACAACGGGTGCCTCCAACTAACAACAATCCCGGGGGAGTTTTGTTTGCAATTATTTTGATTTGATTTGAGCATGGGACTGGGCATCCTGGTGACCAGCCATTCTCGTGAATGAGGAGCGGAGTCCACTCCTCTTGAGAATAACCCGCCTAACATGGAAGATATAGACACCCCTAGTTGATACATGAGTTGTTTGAGCATACAAAACAGAATTTCATTTGAAGGTTTGGAGTTTGGCACATACAAATTACTTGGAATGGCAGGTAGATACCACATATAGGAAGGTATGGTGGACTCATGTTGAATAACTTTGGGGTTTATGGATTTGGATGCACAAGCAGTATTCCCGCTTAGTACAAGTGAAGGCTAGAAAGAGACTGGGAAGTGACCAACTAGAGAGCGACAACAGTCATGAACATGCATTAAAATTAATCCACACTGAGTGCAAGCATGAGTAGGATATAATCCACCACGAACATAAATATCGTGGAGGCTATGTTGATTTTGTTTCAACTACATGCGTGAACATGTGCCAAGTCAAGTCACTCGGATCATTCAAAGGAGGACACCACCCTATCATACCACATCACAACCATTTTAATAGCATGTTGGCACGCAAGGTAAACCATTATAAACTCCTAGCTAATTAAGCATGGCATAAGCAACTATAATCTCTAATTGTCATTGCAAACATGTTTATTCATAATAGGCTGAATCAAGAACGATGAACTAAACATATTTACAAAAACAAGAGAGGTCGAGTTCATACCAGCTTCTCTCATCTCAATTAGTCCATCATATATCGTCATTATTGCCTTTCACTTGCACGACCGGATGGTGTGTATAATAATAATAGTGCACGTGCATTGGACTACGCTGGAATCTACAAGCATTCAATTCAAGGGATAAGACAAGGTAATATGGGCTCTTGGTGAAATCAACAATAATGCATATGAGAGCCACTCAATATTTTCATCATGGTCTTCTCCTCTCGACCCCCAAAGGAAAGAAAAGAAATAAAACTATTTACACGGGAAAGCTCCCAACAAGAAAAAGAAGAACGAGAAATCTTTTTGGGTTTTCTTTTAATTACTACTACTACAGGCATGGAAAGTAAACTAGCTAAAAGCTACAACTAATTTTTTTTTGTTTTTCTTAAGGTTATTCAAACACACAAGAAGAAAGCTAGAAAAAGAAATTAAACTAGCATGGATAGTACAATGAAAAAGTATGAGCACCGACAACTAGAATGAATGTGTGAACATGAATGTAATGTCGGTGAGAAATATGTACTCCCCCAAGATTAGGCTTTTGGCCCAAGTTGGTCTATGACCATGGATCAAGTTATAGCTGGGGTCGTACTGAGATGCAGCAGCTACTGCCTCACGAGCTGCAACTTGGAGGTGAGCTGCCTCAGTCCTCCTCTCGTACTTGTTCGCCTCCTCCCTGGTTATAATATATCTCCTTTTTGCGTGAAAGTCAAAGAAACCAGGAGCAGGGAGAGCAACATGGACAATGCGGCATCTGTCAAAGATTAGTCGGTATTGGAGGAACTGTTCATTCCTCTCAAGAAACTGATGACGAACCATAGCATCATAATCTAGATAAGCAGGAGGCAAGTCCATATCACTTCCATGTATGGGCACACCAAGATAATTAGCTACACAAGTTGCATAAATCCCACCAAACAAATCTCCACATGTACATTAAGATGCAGCCTTCGTGCAACAATGGCCCCCAAGTTATATTGTTTATCCCCTAATACATCACTCTTGAGAACACTAAGATCTGGAACACACATGTGACAAGCTTCATCTTTACCATTAATGCATCTACCTATAAAGAGAGAAAATAATGTATAGCAGGAAAATGAATGCTCCCTATGGTGGCTTGTGTGATTTCTCTGGATTCCCCACAATGATACTAGCAAGAAAATCTTTAGATTCAGATTTACGAGATTCATTGGCATTGCCCCATTGCGGGAGTTTACAAGCAGTATTAAAATCTTCTAGGTCCATGGTGTATGATTTATCATAAAGATCAAATAAAACAGTGTGAGTATTGCGTGTAGAAGTGAATTTAAACCTTCTCATAAAGGAGTCAGTAAGGTAGTAGTGTTGGGAGCACTTATCCGACATGAAGTCCTCAAGATCGGCATTACGCACATACGCGTCAAATTCATCCTTAATACCTGCTTTGACCATAAACTCCTCTGACGGCAATTCACAAGGCCGTACTTGAGCTACCCTCGGTGGTTCATCGTACGGCTCACGTATTGCGAGCCTGGGTCCTTGCTCCTTGAAGAACCACCTTGGTACATTTTCCTAGGCATATTTCTTCCTCTGAATTTTTTTCCTGAAATTTTTAGTAACTCAAAATAAAAGTGAACCAAACTCAACAAAATTGATAGCAACTACTCCCACAAGTGCCTAGAGACTATATCATGCATTAGAACTACTTGGGACCATATAAATTTGACATGCAAGCTCAAGAACAGGGTCACCTAGGCAGCAAAAATTTGCCATGAGTAATGCACTAGAACAAAAACTAATTAGACCATTGGAGGAGTTATATACCAAAGAACAATCCCCCAAAGCAGTTTTGTGAGTGGAGCTTTGAGCAAGTAGATAGAAAATGGTAGCAAGATGAGCTAGAACTCGTGCTTGAGCTGGTTGGTGATTTTTTTGGGAGGAAGAAGAAGTGTGTGGGTGCAGGAATAAGTGGAGGGGGGTCGCTAGGGGCCCACAAGGCAGGGGGCGCCCCCCAGGGGGGGGGCGCCCTGGACCCTCGTGGCCAGGTGCCTGCTCCCCCTGATGTGTTCTCAGTGCCAGATATTCTCAAATATTCTAGAAAAAATCATACTTCATTTTTAGGGCATTTGGAGAACTTTTATTTTTGGGGTATTTTTTTATTGAATGGATAATTCAGAAAACAGAAAGAAAATACTATTTTTGCTTTATTTAATCTAAATAACAAAAAGTAAAAGGAGGATATAGAGAGTTGTGCTTTCTAACTTCATCCATCTCATGCTCATCTAAAGGAATCCATTAACAAGGTTGATCAAGTCTTGTTAACAAACTCATTCCGAATAACATGGAACCGGAGAAATTTCGAATAACACTAGGTTACCTCAATGGGGATATGTACATCCCAAATAATAAGAATATCATATTTCTTCTTGACAGTAGGGAGAGGGAATTCAAAACCTCCAATAATAATTGATGGAATTTTTCCAATAGAATTGATACTGTGAACTTGAGGTTGTTTCCTCGAAAAATGTACCGTATGCTCATTACCATTAACATGAAAAGTGACATTGCCTTTGTTGCAATCAATAACAGCCCCTGCAGTATTCAAAAAGGGTCTACCAAGGATAATCGACATACTATCGTCCTCGGGAATATCAAGAATAACAAAGTCCGTTAAGATAGTAACATTCGCAACCACAACAGGCACATCCTCACAAAAACCGACAGGTATAGCAGTTGATTTATCGGCCATTTGCAAAGATATTTAAGTAGGTGTCAACTTATTCAATTCAAGTCTACGATATAAAGAGAGAGGCATAACACTAACACCGGCTCCAAGATCACGTAAAGTAGTTTTAGCATAGTTTCTTTTAATGGAGCATGGTATAGTGGGTATTCCTGGCTCACCAAGTTTCTTTGGTATTCCACCCTTAAAAGTATAATTAGCAAGCATGGTGGAAATTTCAGCTTTCGATATCTTTCTTTTATTTGTAACAATATCTTTCATGTACTTAGCATAAGGATTCACTTTAAGCATATCAGTCAAACGCATACGCAAAAAGATAGGTCTAATCATTTCAGCAAAGCGCTCAAAATCCTCATCATCCTTTTTCTTGGATGGTTTAGGAGGAAAGGGCATGGGTTTCTGAACCCATGGTTCTCTTTCTTTACCGTTCTTCCTAGCAACAAAGTCTCTCTTATCTTAACGTTGATTATTTGATTGTGGGTTATCAAGATCAACATCAGGTTCAATCTCTACATCATTATTATTGCTAGGTTGAGCATCAACATGAACATTATCATTAACATTATCACTAGGTTCATGTTCATCACCTGATTGTGTTTTAGCATCAGAAATAGAAAAATCATTGGGATTCTCAGGTATGTCTACAACAGGTTCATTAGAAGCATGCAAAGTCCTATCATTTTTCGTTTTCTTTTTAGAAGGACTAGGTGCGTCAACATTATTTCTCTGAGAATCTTGCTCAATTCTCTTTGGGTGGCCCTCAGGATACAAAGGTTCCTGAGTCATTTTTACCCGTTCTTGTCATAACTCTAATATCATTATCATTTCTCTTAGTATTTAATTCATTGAGCAAATCATTTTGATCTTTAAGTACTTGTTCTACTTGAGTGGTAACCATAGAAGCATGTTTACTAATAAGTTTAAGTTCATTTTTAACTCTAGACATATAATCACTCAAGTGTCCAATCATATAAGCATTTTGTTTCAATTGTCTACCAACATAAGCATTGAAGTTTTCTTGTTTAGCCATAAAGTCATCAAATTCATCCAAGCATTGGCTAGCAAACTTAGTAGACGGGAATTTAACTTTATCATATATATATATATATATATATATATATATATATAGAGAGAGAGAGAGAGAGAGAGAGAGAGAGAGAGAGAGAGAGAATTTACCTTTACTACTTGTGTCGGGTTATCAAGACCATGTATTCCTTCAATAGGTGGTATATTAAGGCCATGTATTTCTTCAATAGGAGGTAAATTTTTAACCTCTTTAGCTTTAATACCTTTTTCTTTCATAGGTTTCTTTGCCTCTTGCATATCTTCAGGACTGAGAAACAGAACACCTCTTTTCTTCGGAGTTGGCTTAGGAGTTGGTTCAGGAAGTGTCCAATTGTTTTCATTAGTCAACATATTATTCAATAACAATTCAGCTTGATCAATAGTTCTTTCCCTGAAAACACAACCAACACAACTTTCCAGGTGGTCTCTGGAAGCATCGGTTAGTCTATTATAAAAGATATCAAGTATTTCATTTTTCTTAAGAGGATGATCAGGCAAAGCATTGAGTAATCGGAGAAGCCTCCCCCAAGCTTGTGGGAGACTCTCTTCTTCAATTTGCACAAAATTATATATTTCCCTTAAAGCAGCTTATTTCTGATGAGCAGGGAAATATTTAGAAGAGAAATAATAAATCATATCCTGGGGACTACGCACACAACCAGGATCAAGAGAATTAAACCAAGTTTTAGCATCACCCTTTAATGAGAATGGAAATATCTTAAGGATATAGTAGTAGCGAGTTTTCTCATCATTAGTGAATAGGTTGGCTATATCATTTAACTTAGTAAGATGTGCCACAATAGTTTCAGATTCATAGCCATAAAAAGGATCAGATTCAACCAAAGTAATTATCTCAGAATTGACAAAGAAATCATAATCCTTATCAGTAACATAGATAGGTGAAGTAGCAAAAGCAGGGTCATATTTCATTCTAGCATTTAGAGACTTTTGTTTCAACTTAGCTAATAATTTCTTAAGATCAGATCTAATACAGTTTCTTCATCCATAACATAACCCTCAGGCACAACAGGAAATTCATATCTAGGGGGAGAATCTTCATCATCACTTTCATTAATGTTATCAATTTCAACAATTTCATTCTCTCTAGCCCTAGCAAGTTGTTCATCAAGAAATTCACCTAATGGCACAATAGTATCAACAATAGAAGTAGTTTCGTCATAAGTATCATGCATAGCAGAAGTGGCATCATCAATAACATGTGACATATCAGAATTAATAGCAGAAGCAGGTTTAGGTGTCACAAATTTACTCATAATAGAAGGAGAATCAAGTGCAGAGCTAGATGGCAGTTCCTTACCTCCCCTCGTAGTTGAGGGATAAATCTTGGTTCTTTCATCTTTCAAGTTCCTCATAGTGATCGGCAGATATAAATCCCAAGTGACTCAAAGAATAGAGCTATGCTCCCCGACAACGATGCCAGAAAATGGTCTTGATAACCTGCAAGTATAGGGGATCGCAATAGTTTTTGAGACCCAAGTTTATTGATTTGACACATGGGGAGCCAAAGAATATTCTCAAGTATTAGCAGTTGAGTTGTCAATTCAACCACACCTGGATAACTTAGTATATGCAGCAAAGTATTTAGTAGCAAAGTAGTATGGAAGTAACGGTAACAATAGCAAAAGTAACTAAACAAAGAGCAATATGTGAAAAGCTCGTAGGCATTGGATCAGTGATGGATAATTATGTCGGATGCGATTCCTCATGTAACAATTATAACATAGGGTGACACAGAACTGGCTCAAGTTCATCAATGTAATGTAGGCATGTATTCCGAATATAGTCATATGTGCTTATGGAAAAGAACTTGCATGACATCTTTTGTCCTACCCTCCTGTGGCAGCGGGGTCCTATTGGAAACTAAGGGATATTAAGGCCTCCTTTTAATAGAGTACCGGACCAAAGCATTAACACTTAGTGAATACATGAACTCCTCAAACTACGGTCATCACCGATAATTATCCCGATTATTGTCACTTCGGGGTTAACGGATCATAACACATAATAGGTGACTATAGACTTGCAAGATAGGATCAAGAACTCAAATATATTCATGAAAACATAGTAGGTTCAGATCTGAAATCATGGCACTCGGGCCCTAGTGACAAGCATTAAGCATAGCAAAGTCATAGCAACATCAATCTCAGAACATAGTGGATACTAGGGATCAAACCCTAACAAAACTAACTCGATTACATGGTAAATCTCATCCAACCCATCACCGTCCAGTAAGCCTATGATGGAATTACTCACGCATGGCGGTGAGCATCATGAAATTGGTGATGGAGGAAGGTTGATGATGACGACAACGACGGATTCCCCTCTCCGGAGCCCCGAACGGACTCCAGATCAGCCCTCCTGAGAGAGTTTAGGGCTTAGCGGCGGATCCGTATCGTAAAACGCGATGAATCCTTCTCTCTGATTTTTTTCTCCCCGAACTTGAATATATGGAGTTGGAGTTGAGGTCAGTGGAGCTTCAGGGGGCCCATGAGGCAGGGGTGCGCGCCCTACGGGGGGGGGGCACCCTCATGGACAGGGTGTGGCCCCCCTGATGTTGATTCTTTCGCCAGTATTTTTTATTAATTCCAAAAAGTTGCTCCGTGGATTTTCAGGTCATTCCAAGAACTTTTATTTCTGCACAAAAATAACACCATGGCAGTTCTACTGAAAACAACGTCAGTCCGGATTAGATCCATTCAAGTCATGCAAGTTAGAGTCCAAATAAGGGCAAAAGTGTTTGGAAAAGTAGATACGACGGTGACGTATCAGAAGCCATCTAGCTAATAACTATGGACCCGAAGGTTTGAGGTAAACTACTCACAACTCGTCAAAGAGGCTATGGTGTTGATGTAGAAGCCCTCTGTGATCGATTCCCCCTTCGGTGGACCACCGAAAAAGGCTCCAAGATGGGATCTCACGGGTACAGAAGGTTGCAGCAGTGGAAATAGGGTTTCATGGTGCTCCTGGATGTTTTCAGGGTATGTATATATATATATATATATATATATATATATATATATATATATATATATATATATATATATAGGTGAAAGAAGTCAGTTAGGGGAGCCATGAGGGGCCCACGAGGGTGGGGGCGCGCCCACCTCCCTAGGGCATGCCTCCATACCTTGTGGCTTCCTCGTTTGCTTCTTGATGTCCACTCCAAGTCTCCTGGATTGCGTTTGTTCCAAAAATAACTCTCCCGAAGGTTTCATTCCGTTTGGACTCCGTTTGATATTCCTTTTCTGCGAAACACTGAAATAGGCAGAAAAACAACAATTTGGGTTGGGCCTCCGGTTAATAGGTTAGTCCCAAAAATGATATAAAAGTGTATAGTAAAGCAAATAAACATCCAAAACAGGTAATATAATAGCATGGAACAATAAAAAATTATAGATACATTGGAGACGTATCAAGCATCCCAAGCTTAATTCCTGCTCGTCCTCGAGTAGGTAAATGATAAAAACAGAATTTTTGATGTGGAATGCTACCTAGCATATTTCTCAATGTAACTTTCTTTATTGTGGCATGAATGTTCAGATCCAAATGATTCAAGATAAAAGTTTAATATTGACATAAGAGTAATAATACTTCAAGCATACTAACAAAGTAATCATGTCTTCTCAAAATAACATGGCGAAAGAAAGATATCCCTACAAAATCATATAGTCTGGCTATGCTCTATCTTCATCACACAAAATATTTAAATCATGCACAACCCCGGTTTTAGCCAAGCAATTGTTTCATACTTTAGTATTCTCAAACTTTTTCAATCTTCATGCAATACATGAGTGTGAGCCATGGACATAGCACTATATGTGGAATAGGATAGTGGTTGTGGAGAAGACAAAAAGAGAAGATAGTCTCACATCAAATAGGCGTATCAACGGGATATGGATATGCCCATTAATAGATATTAATGTGAGTGAGTAGGGATTTCCATGCAATGGATGCACTAGAGTTATAAGTGTATGAAAGCTCATCAAAAGAAACTAAGTGGGTGTGCATCCAACTTGCTTGCTCACGAAGACCTAGGGCAATTTGAGGAAGCCCATCATTGGAATATACAAGCCAAGTTCTATAATGAAAAATTCCCACTAGTATATGAAAGTGACAACATAGGAGACTCTCTATCATGAAGATCATAGTGCTACTTTGAAGCACAAGTGTGGAAAAGGATAGTAACATTGTCCCTTCTCTCTTTTTCTCTCATTTTTTGGTGGGCTTCTTTGGCCTTTTTTTATTTGGGCTTCTTTGGCCTCTTTTATTTTCATAAAGTCCGGATCCTCATCCCGACTTGTGGGGGAATCATAGTCTCCATCATCCTTTCCTCACTTGGGACAATGCTCTAATAATGAAGATCATCACACTTTTATTTACTTACAACTCAAGAATTACAACTCAATACTTAGAACAAAATATGACTCTATGTGGATGCCTCCGGCAGTGTATCGGGATATGCAATGAATCAAGAGTGACATGTATGAAAGAATTATGAATGGTGGCATTGCCATGAATACGATGTCAACTGCATGATCATGCAAAAGCAATATGACAATGATGATGCGTGTCATAAATATTGGAACGGTGGAAAGTTGCATGGCAATATATCTCGGAATGGCTATGGAAATGCCATAATAGGTAGGTATGGTGGCTGTTTTGAGGAAGGTATATGGTGGGTGTATGGTACCGGCAAAAGTTGCATGGCACAAGAGAGGCTAGCAATGGTGGAAGGGTGAGAGTGCGTATAATCCATGGACTCAACATTAGTCATGAAGAACTCATATACTTATTGCAAAAATCTACAAGTTATCAAAACAAAGTACTACACGCATGCTCCTAGGGGAAGGGTTGGTAGGAGTTAACCATCACGCGATCCCGACCTCCAGACATAAGGAAGACAATCAATAAATAAATCATGCTCCAACTTCATCACATAATGGTTCACCATACGTGCATGCTACGGGAATCACATACTTTTAACACAAGTATTCCTCAAATTCACAACTACCCAACTAGCATGACTCTAATATTACCATCCTCATATCTCAAAACAATCATCAAGCATCAAATTGATCATAGCATTCAATGCGCTCTATATGATTGTTTTTATTATACCCAACTTGGATGCCCATCATATTAGGACTAATTTTATAACCAAAGCAAATACCATGCTGTTCTAAAAGACTCTCAAAATAATATAAGTGAAGCATGAGAGATCAATAATTTCTACGAAATAAAACCACCGCCGTGCTCTAAAAAGATATAAGTTAAGCACTAGAGCAAAATTGTCTAGCTCAAAAGATATAAGTGAAGCACATAGAGTATTCTAATAAATTCTGAATCATGTGTGTCTCTCCCAAAAGGTGTGTATAGCAAGGATGACTGTGGTAAACTAAAAAGCAAAGACTCATATCATACAAGATGCTCTAAGAAAAACACATATCATGTGGTGAATAAAAATATAGCTCCAAGTAAAGTTACCGATGGACGAAGACGAAAGAGGGGATGCCTTCTAGGGCATCCCCAAGCTTAGGCTTTTGATTGTCCTTGAATTTACCTTGGGGTGCCATGGGCATCCCCAAGCTTAGGCTTTTGGTTGTCCTTGAATTACCTTGGGGTGCCTTGGGCAGCCCCAAGCTTAAACTCTTGCCACTCCTTATTCCATAGTCCATCAAATCTTTACCCAAAACTTGAAAACTTCACAACACAAAACTCAACAGAAAATCTCGTGAGCTCCTTTAGTGAAAGAAAGCAAACCACTACTTTAAGGTACTGTAATGAACTCATTATTTATTTATATTGGTGTTAAACCTACTGTATTCCAACTTCTCTGTGGTTCATACCCCCCGATACTAGCCATAGATTCATCAAAATAAGCAAACAACACCCGAAAAACAGAATCTGTCAAAAACAGAACAGTCTGTAGCAATCTGTAACTTTCGAATACTTCTGGAACTCTAAACATCCTACCAAAATAGAAAGTCATAGGAAATTTGTCTATGAAACTTCTGCATAAAGAATCAACTAACAACCACGTTTCTTTGATTTATTAAAATTATTCTCATGCGTGCTAAAGTTTCTGTTTTTCAGCAAGATCAAATTAACTATCACCCAAGATGATCCTATAGGTTCTACTTGGCACAAACACTAATTAAAACATAAAACCACATCTAAATAGAATCTAGATGAATTATTTAATACTAAACAGGAGCAAAAAGTAAGGAACAAAAAAAATTGGGTTGCCTCCCAACAAGCGCTATCGTTTAACGCCCCTAGCTAGGCATAAAAGCGAGAATAAATCTAAGTATTGCCATCTTTGGTATTCAATTCATAAGTGGCTCTCATAATAGATTCATAAGGTAATTTGATAATAAATTATTTAACATTAATCTCAAAATCAGAGGGCATCTTATTAAAACTTCCATAAGAATGGTTGTAGGAATTACCATGATTATTAGAAGAATTACTAGGGAACGACCTAGGATTAAAGTTTCCTCTATATGTGTTGTTACCAAAATTATTCCTACCAACAAAATTCACATCCATAGATTCATTATTATTCTCAATCAAAGTAGACAAAGGCATATAATTAGGATCAATAGGAGCACTCTTATTAGCAAACAATTTCATAAGTTCATCCATCATTAATCTCTTCTATCGCATGAACTTTTCTACTAGTAGATCTTTCGGTGTGCCATTGAGAATAATTAACCATAATATTATCTAGGAGTTTAGTTGCTTCTCCTAAAGTGATTTTCATAAAAGTGCCTCCCGCGACCAAATCTAAAAGATTTCTAGAAGCAAAATTCAATCCGACATAATTTTTTTATGATCATCCATAAATTTAATCCATGTGTAGGGCAATTGCGAATCATTAATTTCATCCTCTCCCAAGATTGTGCAACAGGTTCATGATCAAGTTTCTTAAAATTCATAATATGATTTCTAAGAGAGATGATCTTAGCGGGAGGAAAATACTTAGAGATAAAAGCATCTTTGCATTTATTCCATGAATCAATATTATTTTTAGGCAAAGACTAAAACCAAGTTTTAGCATGATCTCTAAGTGAAAACGGAAATAGCTTCAATTTAACAATATCATTTTCCATTTCTGTCTTCTTTTGCATATCACACAAATCAACAAAGTTGTTTAGATGAGTAGCGGCATCTTCACTAGGAAGGCCAGAGAATTGATCTTTCAGACAAGATTCAACAAAGCAGCATTAATTTCACAAGATGCAACATCGGTAAGAGAAGCAATCGGAGTGCTAAGGAAATCATTATTGTTGGTATTGGAAAATTCACACAATTTAGTATTATCTTGAGCCATCGTGACAAGCAATCCAACACACAAGCACACAGGAGACAAGCGAAGAAGAGGCAAACGGAAAAGAGAGGGCGAATAAAACGGCAAGGGTGATGTAGGGGAGAGGAAAACGAGAGGCAAATGGAAAATAATGTAATGCGAGGGATAAGAGCTTGTGATGGGTACTTGGTATGTCTTGACTTGAGCAAAGACCTCCGCGGCAACGGTGCCAGAAATCCTTCTTGCTACCTCTTGAGCACTGCATTGGTTTTCCCTTGAAGAGGAAAGGGTGATGCAGCAAAGTAGCATAAGTATTTCCCTCAGTTTTTGAGCACCAAGGTATCAATCCAGTAGGAGGCTACGCGCAAGTCCCTCGTACATACACAAACAAACAAGAACCTCGCAACCAACGCGATAAAGGGGTTGTCAATCCCTTCACGGCCACTTGTGAAAGTGAGATCTGATAGAGATAATAAGATAAGATAAATATTTTTGGTATTTTTATGATATAGATTGGAAAGTAAAGATTGCAAAATAAAGTAGATCAGAAACTTATATAATGGAAAATAGACCCGGGGGCCATAGGTTTCACTAGTGGCTTCTCTCAAGATAGCATAAGTATTATGGTGGGTGAACAAATTACTGTCGAGCAATTGATAGAAAGGTGCATAGTTATGAGAATATCTAGGCATGATCATGTATATAGGCATCACGTCCACGACAAGTAGATCAAAATGATTCTGCATCTACTATTATTACTCCACACATCGACCGCTATCCAGCATGCATCTAGAGTATTAAGTTCATAAGAACAGAGTAACGCATTAGGCAAGATGACTTGATGTAGAGGGATAAACTCAAGCAATATGATATAAACCCCATCTTTTTATCCTTGATGGCAACAATACAATACATGCCTTGCTGCCCCTGCTGTCACTGGGAAAGGACATCGCAAGATTGAACCCAAAGCTAAGCACTTCTCCCATTGCAAGAAAGATCAATCTAGTAGGCCAAACCAAACTGAAAATTCAAAGAGACTTGCAAAGATAACCAATCATACATAAAAGAATTCAGAGGAGATTCAAATATTTCTCATAGATAAACTTGATCATAAAGCCACAATTCATCGGATCTCGACAAACACACCGCAAAAAGAGTAACATCGAATAGATCTCCAAGAAGATCGAGGAGAACTTTGTATTGAGATTCAAAGAGAGAGAAGAAGCCATCTAGCTAATAACTATGGACCCGAAGGTCTGAGGTAAACTACTCACAACTCATCAGAGAGGGTATGGTGTTGATGTAGAAGCCCTCCATGATCGATTCCCCCTCCGGCGGAGCGCCGGAAAAGGCTCCAAGATGGGATCTCACGGGTACAGAAGGTTGCGACGGTGGAAATACTGTTTCATGGTGCTCCTGGATGTTTGTAGGGTATGTAGATATATATAGGCGAAAGAAGTCAGTCAGGGGAGCCACGAGGGGCCCACGAGGGTGGGGGGTGCGCCCACCCCCCTAGGGCGCGCCTCCCTGCCTCGTGGCTTCCTCATTTGCTTCTTGACGTCCACTCCAAGTCTCCTGGATTGTGTTTGTTCCAAAAATAACTCTCTCGAAGGTTTCATTCCGTTTGGACTCCGTTTGATATTCCTTTTCTGCGAAACACTGAAATAGGCAAAAAAACAGCAATTTGGGTTGGGCCTCCGGTTATTAGGTTAGTCCCAAAAATGATATAAAAGTGTATAGTAAAGCCCATAAACATCCAAAACAGGTAATATAATAGCATGGAAGAATCAAAAATTATAGATACGTTGGAGACATATCATCCGGTATTCCTATTCTGGAAGTCATGTTACTAGACCATGATGAACCTACGAACTATGAGGAAGCGATGATGAGCCCAGATTCCGCGAAATGGCTTGAGGCCATGAAATCTAAGATGGGATCCATGTATGAGAACAAAGTGTGGACTTGCCCAATGATCGGCAAGCCATAGAATACAAATGGATCTTCAAGAGGAAGACGAACGCTGATAGTAGTGTTACTATCTACAAAGCTCGGATTGTCACAAAAGGTTTTCGACAAGTTCAAGGTGTTGACTATAATGAGATTTTCTCAACTATAGCGATGCTTAAATCCGTCCGAATCATGTTAGAAATCACCATATTTTATGAAATCTGGCAAATGGATATAAAAACTACATTCCTTAAATGGATATTTCTTAAAGAAGAGTTGTATATGATGCAACCAGAAGGTTTTGTCGATCCAAAGAGTGCTAGCAAAGTGTGCAAGCGCCAGCAACCCATTTATGGACTGGTGCAAGCCTCTCGGAGTTGGAATAAACACTTTGATAGTGTGATCAAAGCATATGGTTTTATACAGACTTTTGGAGAAGCCTGTATATACAAGAAAGTGAGTGGGAGCTCTGTAGCATTTCTAATATTATATGTGAATGACATATTGTTGATTGGAAATGATATAGAATTTGTGGATATCATAAAGGGATAATTGAATAAGAGTTTTTCATCGAAAGACCTCGGTGAAGTTTCTTACAAATTGGGCATCAAGATCTATAGAGATAGATCAAGACGCTTGATAAGATTTTTCAATGAGTAAATACCTTGACATGTTTTTGAAAGAGTTCAAAATGGATCAGTCAAAGAAGGAATTCTTGTCTGTATTACAAGGTGTAAAGTTGAGTAAGACTCAAAGCCCGACCACGGCAGAAGATAGAAAGAGAATGAAAGTCATTCCCTATGACACAATCATAGGATCTATAAAGTATGTTGTGCTGTGTACCAGACCTATTGTGTACCTTGCCATGAGTTTGGCAAGGGGGTACAATAGTGATGTAAGAGTAGATCACTGGACATCGGTCAAAATTATCCTTAGTGTGGACTAAGGAAATGTTTCCCAGTGATGGGGGTGATAAAGAGTTCGTCATAATGAGTTACATCGATGCAAGCATTTACACCGATCCAGATGACTCTAAGTCTCAATCTGGATACATATTGAAAGTGGGAGCAATTAGCTAGAGTAGCTCCATGCAGAGCATTGTAGACATAGAATATTTGCAAAATACATACGGCTCTGATTGTGACAGACCCGTTGACTAAACTTCTCTCACAAGCAAAACATGATCACACCTTAGTACTCGTTGGATGTTCATCACATAGCGATGTGAACTAGATTATTGACTCTAGTAAAACCTTTGGGTGTTGGTCACATGGCGATGTGAACTATGGGTGTTAATCACATACAGATGTGAACTATTGGTGTTAAATCACATGGCGACGTGAACTAGATTATTGACTCTAGTGCAAGTAGGAGACTGAACGAAATATGCCCTAGAGACAATAATAAAGTTATTATTTATTTTCTTATTTCATGATAAATGTTTATTATTCATGCTAGAATTGTATTAACCAGAAATTTAGTACATGTGTGAATATATAGACAAAACATAGTGTCCCTAGTATGCCTCTACTTGACTAGCTCGTTAATCAAAGATAATTATGTTTCCTAACCATAGACATGTGTTGTTTGTCATTTGATGAATGGGATCACATCATTAGGAGAATGATGTGATGGACAAGACCCATCCGTTAGTTTAGCATCATGATCGTTACAGTTTCATTGCTACTGCTTTCTTCATGACTTATATATGTTCCTCAGACTATGAGATTATGCAACTCCCGAATACCGGAGGAACACTTTGTGTGCTATCAAATGTCACAACATAAAAGGGTGATTATAAAGGTGCTCTACAGGTGTCTCCGAAGGTGTTTGTTGGGTTGGCATATATCGAGATTAGGATTTGTCACTCCGTGTTTCAGAGAGGTATCTCTGGGCCCTCTCGGTAATACTCATCACTATAAGCCTTGCAAGCATTGTAACTAATGAGTTAGTTGTGGGATAAAGTATTACAGAATGAGTAAAGAGACTTGCCGGTAACGAGATTGAACTAGGTATGATGACACCAACGATCGAATCTCGGGCAAGTAACATACCAATGACAAAGGGAACAACATATGTTGTTATGCGGTTTGACCCATAAAGATCTTCGTAGAATATGTAGGAACCAATATGAGCATCTAGGTTCCGCTATTGGTTATTGATCGGAGACGTGTCTCGGTCATGTCTACATAGTTCTCGAACCCGTAGGGTCCACATGCTTAACGTTCGATGATGATTTGTATTATGAGTTTCTGTGATTTGATGCCCGAAACTTGTTCGAAGTCCCAGATGAGATCACGGACATGACGAGGAGTCTCGAAATGGTTGATACGTAAAGATCGATATATTGGAAGGCTATATTCGGACATCGGAAAGGTTCCGAGTGATTCGGGTATTTTTCGGAGTACCGGGGAGTTACGGAAATTCACCGGGAGAAGTAATGGGCCTTATTGGGCCGAATGGGAAATAGAGGAGGCAGGCCAAGGGGAGGTGGCGTGTGCCCCCCCATGGGTCCGAATTGAACTAGGGGAAGGGGGCGGCACCCCCTTGCCCTTTCCTACTCCCTCTCTCCTTCCTTCTCTCATACTCCTAAAAGGGAAAGGATTCCTACTAGGACTTGGAAGTCCTAGTAGGACTCCATACACTTGGCGTGACCCTAGGGGGCCGGCCTCTCTCCCTCTCTCCTTTATATACGGGGGCAGGGGGCACCCCAAAGACACACAAATTGATCAAGTTGATCTTTTAGCCGTGTGCGGTGCCCCCCTCCACAGATTTCCACCTCGGTCATATCGTCGTAGTGCTTAGGCGAAGCCCTGCGCCGGTAACTTCATCATCACCGTCACCACACCCTCGTGCTGACAAAACTCTCCCTCGACCTCAGCTGGATCTAGAGTTCGTGGAACGTCACCGAGCTGAACATGTGCAGATCGCGGAGGTGCCGTACCTTTGGTGCTAGGATCGGTCGGATCGTGAAGACGTATGACTACATCAACCGCGTTGTCATAACGCTTCTGCTTTCGATCTACGAGGGTACATGTACACACTCTCCCCTCTTGTTGCTATGCATCACCTAGATAGATCTTGCGTGATCATAGGAAAATTTTGAAATTACTACGTTTCCCAACAGTGGCGGGGTAAGATCTAGGCACATATGGCCAGTCAAATATTTTTGATCATGATTTATTATTGTTGACAATTATCACTACAAAATAATACACTTCTGTGATGATACGTGTTTTTCACAGTAGGTCAGGTTTTCTGTCATGCATTTACATCCATGACAATTTTATGACAGAATCAAGATAGTCATACATGTGTTGTCGTAGAAGTGTTCCATGACATTACCGAAATTATCATCACGGAAGTGTCCACTTCCATGACAATAGATCGTGCGCCATAGAAGTGCTTTCGTCAAGGGTGACCGACACGTGGCATCCACCGTAACGGAACGCCGTTAAGCTATCGGGTCCGGTTTTGGATCCGATAACCCGTTAACAGCCCCGACCAATGGGGATTTTCCATGTGTAAAATCATCATTGGCTGGAGGAAACACGTGTCGGCTCACCATTAGGACAGATGCATCCACTCATTGGACAAAAGGCGCCTATGATATGTCGACATGTGGCACGGCCTAACAGAGGCCCATTCCTGTGAAAAGGCCGGCCCGTTTGACTTGGTCAAAAGGTGGCGGGCCGGCCCATGGAAAGCCTGTTAATGGCCTATTCGCATATAGCCCATTTACAGCCCGCTAACCCAGGGCCCGTTATGACCTATCCGAATTAGGCCCAGTAGCGTCATCTAGGCCGTCCAATATAATTCCAGCCCATTTTAACTTCCGGCCCATGTATGGCCCATGACGTCTTTCAGCCCATATGAGGCCCTTTGTAACTCTTGACCCATTAACGGCCTGTGGTGAAACTGGCCCGTAATGAATAGTGTATCACTTTATACCCATTAATGGCCCGTGATGAAACTGGCCTGTAATGAACAGTGTATCACTTTATACCCATTAACCGCCCGTTATTCCATTGGGCCGTTTCCAGCCCATGTTATCTTTCGACCTTCTCAGGGCCCATTTATTCTTGGGTTCATTTCCAGCATTCATTTACGTACGGCCCATTACTGTCATTATCTGCTTGTGCGCCAAATTTAGCCCGTGGTTATAGTCGGCCCATTTGTGGCCCGTTAATACGTTGGGCCGTTTTCATAGCGTCATCAAATACGGCCGATTAACAACGGCCCGTTATGGTCGGCCCATGAGCGGACGATTCCAACTCTAGCCTATTTACGGCCATAATGTAGTCTGTTATTGGCCCATGTCTGGCGAACCGATCATATGGCCCGTAGAAGGCCCATCGATGATACGACCCGTAGAAGGCCCATTGTGTCTACGACCCGTATAAGGCCCATTGTGTTTATGACCCGTAGAAGGCCCATTGTTTCTACGGCCCTTAGAAGGCCCATTGCTTCTATGGCCCGTAGGAGGGCCATGGTAACTACAGTAAATATGTAGCCCATGGTTGTTGTGGCCTAGTTTAAAAAAATAGGTTATTGCCGCCACTAGCAAACCGCGGGAAAATAACTGCACTGACTACAAGAAAAGAAATAAACAAGACAATAAGGAAATAAATAAGCAAGCAACTTACGCTAGGCTATCACGACTATTACACATATTACATCCACTAGACATCAAAGTTCGCCACCAGTGCAAATATAGGGAACAAAGCAGCATATAAACGCCGCAGGAAAACAAGTCCAGAACTGAAACCACTTCAGAAGAGCTCATGAAACAATATCCTGGGTACCCATAATGCTGGCAAGATGCTTAGCAAGCTTATTAACTTTCTCTTGTTTGGCGCTTGAATCCTCCAGCACTTGCTGTGCACCAGAAAGTATGCATCTGAATTCTGCAGGGACTTCCTCAGTCCTTCGGCTTCCTGTCGCATAACATCTGATCAATGTCTTTCAACTTGAAGTTGAGACTCAAGAAGACGAACTGATTCAGGCAATGAGTTCAAAGAGCTGGTGCCAGCAGTAGTAGCCAGTAACTCAAACACTACATCAAGACAGGACTTTGGGGTTGTCTCAGTGTCTTCAGTATAGTTTTTATCAGCTTTCTTGGAGATCAATAGTGATGTTTCACTATCTTGAACCTTATCTGCATTACTTCCTTTACCATTGCATAACGGGTTACTCTTCTCCAATATTTTATCCGTGTTCTAAAAGAGAAACAAACAAACACATCACTGGTTTACAATGTAGTATATGTAACTCATTTTGGTAAACCAGTTCAGTAGTAAGGTGGACAGGATAACAACATGAAACAAACATATATCTATGTAGTATGGTCACTGTATGGTCTATATCATTCTAGTTTATGTTGCCAAATCAAGATAGATACAGTTCGAATCATATCTATTTGAGACAAAGTAGCATAGACAGAATATAAGTGTGGGAAACTACACAACAATAACAACACTTGTAATGTGCATGGCATGAGAACATAACTGTTTATTCAATTGAAACTGAAATCAACATAGAGCAAGTTACAACAGAAAACACGTTAAAGAAACAGGTTTAAAACATACCTGTTGCACCATTGGAGTTTCAATTGCATCCTTCAAATTTGAAATTAGTTGGTATGAGTAAATATAGTGATGCAAGAGCAAAGTAGTATGAACCATAGCTACGGAACCTGACCTGAGAACAATTCTTTTTCTGCTTTAAGCGTTGACTTGGGGTTCGGAGTGGTGGTCCTCGTGCTTTGGGCACTGCAGTTGCCTTACTAACTGCTCGTGTTTGGGTGCTTTGTGGTGGAGACGGTGCTGTGTCAACGGGAACTGGGTTACTATCTACCAGGGTTGGGGTTAGAAGGGGTGTAACTGGTTCTCTGTCCAACTAGCTAGGTAGGGGTACAATCTGCGTGAGTCTGGGTTATGTGTGGTGGGGCTGGTTCTTGGGCAAGTACAATCGTGGTTCTATCTGTATCGACGGGTAGCACGATCTTTTCTAAAGACTATGTTTTTACTCCCACAGATACTGCCATCACCCCCTCCAATTGAAATGGCTGATAGACAAGAAAAGTAATTGAATGTACAGACATTGTAAGATAGACAGGTGCAATGGATAGTAGGGAAGAAAATAGTGCATGAAATAATTCACATTTATGTTGTCTAACCAAACAGAATAGCATGACATAATTTCACATATATGATGGCTAATTAAACAGGATAACATGACACAATTCCACATGTATGATGGCCAACTAAACAGGATAGAATGACATACTTCAAAATATGATGACTATGTAAGCAGGATGACATGATATAACTATATGATGTGTCTATTAAAGTGGTTGGCATGCCATAAATCACAAACATGCCGTTGATGGAAACATGATGGCATGATATAATTCACGGATAGAATGCCATAATTTAAAATATGATGACTATGTAAACAAGATGAGATGATATAACTATATTATGTCTTTAGAAAATGGGTTGGCATGCCATAATTCAGATACATGTTGTCTATGTAAACATCATGGCATGATATAATTCAAATATATGATTTATATACTAAGGAAGTGAGCAGAGGGCAATCGCATATATGATGTGTCAACTAAGGAGATGGCATTCAATATTGTGTATATGATGTAAAAACTAAGCATTGTAATACAACATATGCATGATATGAGTAATATAACCCTGCCAAGTTTGAGCATACACCTCAGGGGGATAATAGGACTGGTTATCTGCCTCTGAATCCTCCTCTGAAGAGCTATCTGTAACAAACAAGATATCTGCTTCGGCAGGTAGCATTGTCTACTCTGAAGACCTTGTTTTCACTCCAGATTTCTCCATCACCAATTCAAATGGCCGATGCACAGGAAGAGCAGTTGAATGTACAAACATTGTCGACAAAAGCAATGAGAAATACAAAAAAAGGACGGCATGATATAATTCACATATATGACGCTTGGCTAAACAGCATGTCATTGCATAATTCACATATATATTGCCTTGCAACAAGATAACATTGCATAATTCACATATATAATGTCTTGCAACAAGATGGCATTGCATAATTCACATATATGGTAATTAGACACTAAATAGGTGGCATTCACACAAAGCATGTCTAAACTAAGCAAATGAGATATCAATGCAAGATACCATGCACACGATATGAGCAACATAAGCCTGCCAAGTTAGAGCATCCACCTGGGGAGGGAATAGGACTGGTCATCAGTCTCTGAATCCTCCTCTGAGGAGCTATGTGTAACCAGCAAGACATGCGCTTTGTCAGGTAGCATTGTCTGCTCTGAAGACCTTGTTTCCACTCCAGATTTTTCCATGACTGTGCCGAATGGCTGATGCACGTGAAGAGTAATTGAATGTACTAAAATTATTGACAAATTTAACACATAATAAAAAAAATGATGGCATGATATAATTCACATATAAGATGACTGGCTAACCAGGGTGGCATTGCAAAATTCACATATATGATGCCTGGCTAAACAAGATGGCATTGCATGATTCACATATATGATAAAGAAACTAAACAGATGGCATTGACACAAAGCATGTCTAAACTAAGCAGATGGCATCTTTGATGTATACAGTAAGCAATGCAAGGCACCATATGCATGATATTACCAACATCAGCATGCCAAGTTAGAGCGAAGACCTCATGGGGTAAATAGGAGTGGTCTTCTCCTTCTGAATCCCCCTCAGAACAGTTATCTTCCTCTTGATTATGATCCGAAATGGGTGGAGGGGGGGGGGCTGCCTTTGCGCCCACCATGGAGCGACGTCTGCATGAAATTTTATTGCCACACAAGGCTCGTCTCTTTTGCTCTACATGATCAGTTCCATTGTGTACAATAACTGACATGCATAGGAATAAAACATAGTGAGATTATGTAAGGAGTGCATGCACAAATCCAGAGTGATGGTAGCAAACTATGAATAGACCCAAAACCAATGATAGCAGGCAGATGATAGCTTTAGTTAAAAAATACAAATAATGGCTCCTTTAATGTTTGTTTGCACCCAACATGAAACTCATAGTAGACACCCGAGATTAACCAGATAGTAGACATATAGTACTGATTGCTGCCCCAATATGTACCCCACAACCATTTAAAAACTCAAGTTTCAACACTAGTTTGGACCTGACTCGGAGTCTAATAGGTGAACACAACGATAATGTAGCATGTCATCATATTAAGTGATGCATAACGTAAGCAGACACGGAATAGTGTGACCTCTCTTGCGGGCCCGTGTAGTTCTCAAGGTCATCTGCTCAGTTGATGATGGTAATGCAGTTGTCGTGGCTGACAACGGCAGGGAAGAAGATCTGAGACAGCAAAAGACAGTCTGGAGAGCGGATCCCTGCTATGGTGAACCTTTCTGTCGTTGGAGCAGCTGAGCTGGGGTGGAACACAGCGCCGCAGGAGCAGGACAAACCACACAAGGTTTTCTTTGACACATATCTGTAACAAAAGTAATTGTGTAAGGGCTTGTTTGAATTTGAGGATTCTAACAATGCAGGGATAGGACAGGAATAGGATAGGAATGCACATGCAAAATACAGAATTTAAAAACACGGTATTTCTGCCAATCTAGGTGTTTGATTCACAAGAATTGGAAGATCACAGGATGCAAAGAAGCATGGTGAGATTAAGTCAAACCACAAGAAAATGTACGGTTATAATGCTATTATGCTACTATCTCTTAGTCTTGTGCTTCATGAATAGGAATATGAAAAGGAGGACAAGTGGAAATTAGAATTCCTACGGTTTTTCTTTCAAGGAGACACTAAAGGAACAAATCCTACAGTTTTCCTTTGCTCCATTCCTTTGCACCAAATTCATGAAAAGTAGTACCATAGGAAACTTTCCAATTCCTATGTTTTTCATTCACTTTTCCTTTCAAGCATTGGCGATTCTAGTAGGCAGGCTTGAGCAAGGAAAAGCCTACACTAAAAAAAATGTTTTTGTGTTACTTCTATTATTTTGGACCCAGGACACTGCCCTACTAGCTCAACTCCCAGGCCCATCGACAAATGCACAGCTCAAACGCGCAGAGATAAATAATGATGGCATTCAAGAGAGTCCATCACGGATAGCTAAGTTGCATGGTACCTCACTGCTTGTCATATAGTAGGATAAAATAATCGTATTTCACGTTACCACGTGTTCTCAGTGGACAATATATATAACACGTAGAGTAAAGAAGAGATGCAACAAGTGTACAATCTCTTTGGCGAAGCCATGTTGATCTCAGTGTGATTGGGTTGGCCGATGAGGATGCTCTGACTGACTTGGCTGTCGAAGGAGGGGAAGAAGATCTTAGGCGTCTGTAGATGGAGCCCGAGGTACTGCACCGCTGTGATGGAGGGTTTCGTCATTGGAGCAGCTCCGCTGAGTTGTACGACGCCGAGGCTGAAGCAGGACAAGAGAGACAACGTTAACCTGAGTGGAATTCTAATAGCATCTCCAATAGATGATGTAAAATACATAACCACAAAGTGCTAGATGTAAAATACATCAGCCGATCATCTCTGAACTTAACTGTCGACACTGAATTTAACTATCGAAACTGAACTTAACTGTCAAAACTGAATTTTGCTGTCGAAATTGAATTTTACTGTCGAAACTTAACGCACTAGAGGTGAGGCTACACGTCAGTCGACTGACTTTTTCATCTATGGCCAGTCGATTTTTCAGCCTTGGATACGAAATCAAGGGCCTGTAGTTCATCTTCAACCTCCACCCCCCTGAGCTGCCAGCTAACACCGGCCAAACAGCCGCCCCCCGCCGCCCGCGGCCGGCGGTGCGCCGCCCTGCCCGCCCTGAAAACACTTCACACTGCCGGTCCGCCGCCGCCCCGGCCATCCCTCTAGGCCCCCATGCCGAGCTTTTTCTCCGGCGATCCCCACGCCACCGCCCCACCACCGTCGGCGACCATCGCCCCCACCCTGAACCCTAAGATAGATAGTGGGGTACCTCTCCGGCGAGCCCCCCTCCC
>NC_041393.1:247916213-247972833 GCF_002162155.2 Triticum dicoccoides
TGGTTCTTCCTTAACTCCGGCGATCCCCCCTCCCCACTGCGGCTGGTTCTTCCTTAACTCTGGCGAGCCCCCACCCCCTGAAAATCGACTGACCCAAAAGTCGATTCAGTCGACTGAAGTGTAGCTAAATTGGAGCAACATCGCAAGCAAGAGCAAGAGCGAGAGCAGCAGCGCGAGCAAGAGCAGACCAGGCAGGGGACCGAGAGCAAGAGCAGAGCAGCAGCGTGAGCGAGAGCTAAAGTAGCAGCAACTCCTACTGATGTGGACGTTGCCACCGATGGAGCGACACCGTGGAGGAAGTGGCTGGCGACGCCGCCGTGGATGGAGCCGCGCCATGTCGACTCGGGACCGAGCACCAGCAGCACCATGAGATCAAATTAAGAAAAAAATGCGGCGATGAGTGTACAACCTCTTTGGTGGTGCCTATTAGGACGTAGCTTCATCCGAGGAAACGGTGATGATGCTGCTCTTCCGGTGGTGCAGGTGAAGACGGCGGTGTGGGAATGGAGGTGGCGTGAAAGACGAGGGGAACGTTGGGGTAGCTCCTTGGAGGTGGAGGACGGGGTGGCTGAACCGGTGGGACGACAAGATCGACGACGGATCCTCATCCGGTACGGTGGATGAGGGACGTTGAGGTGTTGCTGTGGACGACATCGTCGGGGAAGAGGCTCCGGCTGGGTGGCGGAGGGAGGAGAGTGTGGGGCTTCGCGGGTTTTAGCGGCCTTGGTGTATGAATGGTTGGGCGGATGGGATGGGAGTGGGGAACCATCGCTTAGGGACACGCTTGTCCGAAATGTGGGGTTAGTTATGAATGTACCCCCCAATGATTTGTGGCGGTTCTTTCGGTTCAGGGGTATCACAGGCATTTCGCGTGTAGGGATTTCACAGGAGGTGGGATTTTTCGTGTGCGTTGTAATTTTGGAATAGCAAGGCACGTGTTGAGATGGAGGGTGTTGTCGGAGCACAACGAGACAAAGATATATCTTAAATATTTTGGGCTAACAAGGCGCGGGTTGAAATTTCCGGACAAGCCTAACGTGTACTGTACCAAATCATTTCGCACTACAAATGTCATTCAAAACTTTGAATTCATGTTATGTTCAATTAAAATATTTCGCTACGTGTATAATGCATGCAACCTACTACTCAAATGAACGTTTTAGTGCATTCCGAACGTATATACTAGCGCTTCAATATGAACTAAATTTGAATCCGTTTCTCTATTTGAATAAGATCTACAATAATGATTGTTCTGAAGTCGAAGCATTTGAATTCGTTTCTCTATTTTAATAAGATCTACAATCATCATTATTGTCAAGTTAATCCATTGTTTGTGTATTATCTTCACAACACACCACATGATTTGTCTCGAGTTACATATGAACTATGTGTACTATATGAACTCGAACTCGATTTTTTGAATCCACTTTATGTTGATTTCAAATCACAGTACATTTCAAGCTCTAGCTAGATCTTCATAATCTAAACCATGTCTCATATGTATAGTGTGTTTATCACAGTATGTATGGTGCCCCGCCCCCTACACCAACAAGTATTTAGATGTGAGTTGCAAACACCACACATTACCACAAATTCAAATAAAATGTGAGAATGTTCGATATATAGTATTGTTTAGATTGTTTGATATTTAGTTTTAAGCTGCAAGCGCCACACATTATCACAAATTCAAATAAAATGTGAGATTGTTCGATGTATAGTATGGTTTAGATTGTTCGACATTTAGCTGCGAGTTGCAAACGCCATGCATTATCACATTATGGTATAACATGTGCAAAACCACAACACGCATATCACCGCTATATTCATGCATGCATATGTTTAAAATACTACGATCTCCTATTCAAATATATGAATCCACTTTCATATCAAATTATGATCTTTCTTAGTCTCTTACACCCACACAATCCTCTAACCTTTGTAGCTACCACTAACTTTCTCTCATGGATGCACACGCCCTCCTTGCCCTCCCCCTCCCTCAGCATTCTATCCATCACACACATTCATTTTTTCTCTTTAGGTCGTTCTCCCACAGTCTCCACAACTCCTTTTCGACACATACTGATCGATAAACCTCTCCAGCGATGTCTGCCTACAACATACACACGTACCTTCAATCTCCTCCTTTATGTGTTCTTGCCTCGTGTCTCTCATACGGTCCCACACACGTGTAAACTCTCACCCCTCTTTTCATCAATATCACAACTGCACACTCCTCCCCCTATCTAGCTAGTAGCTGGGCCTCTCGCACCACCTCCTAGCTCCATTCTCTCTGTCTATCCGTCTTGCTGGGCCTTATTTGCCTGTAACAAATGGACGTACACCGACCTATCTCCCGCTATACATATAGCTAGCTAGGTCCTTATAACTCGCTTTTCCCCACGCGTCGATCGATCTACCTCATTAGTTATGTCTCTCCCTTCCCCCGACAAACAACAATTGATCTACCGATCTAGTTAGGTTTCCTTACCAAACACATGGTTCCCCTTCATCATCCATGGATGCGTCCCGACAGATCTATCATGCACATGCACACACAAAAACAAATCCCTACTCTTATTGATAATATTGCAGTTCCACCCTCAGTTTGTCTGGTAGGCCTCTCCCACCATCTTTGAGAAGCAACTCCATCACCCGTCCAACAGTCTACCCCTCTCCCTTCCTCTCTCCTCTCTCTCTCTCTCTCTCTCTCTCTCTGTCCCATCCTATTTCCCGTCCTTCAGTTATGTATGGATGTCGACCGACCTCCCTCAAGACATAGCTGGGTCTCTCCTTCTCAACACATATACGAGTTGTTCTACCTCTATAGTTAGGCCTCTGCCTACCCCTCCCCACCCCCCCACACACACCGATACATCGAGCGCTCTAGTCATGTCTCCCTGCCACATAGAAACTTGACCTGTGCCCTCTGAGGTTCCGATAGGTCAGTCGCCCTATATCTTTGACTTGCACACACACACACACACACACAATTTCGATGGCTCTCTTCATCGATCTCGCACCCACCCACTTGATCCTCTCTTCGACTCTATCGATATCTACGACCCCTCCCTCTCTTCTCGTGGATCGCCCGACCCTCTATATATGATATCGATAGGCCTCCATTTCACACACATTGCATGCAAAATTTTGTTTGAGATGTCATTGACACATATTCCCACAAATACATTCACGAAATCACCCCCCAAAACAAAAAACACTCACGAACGCACACGCCATCTGTCTAGGTTTGTATCTCTCTCACACACACCCACGTAGGTGGGGGATGTGCATGAAGAGAAGAGGTGCACACACGACGCATGTACTCCCGTCTCTTTCCCAACCACACCCGCGCGGGTACACGGTGGAGCTCATTTCTGTACGAAAAGGCAGCCCATGTGGTAATTTGACACGTGTACTAGTTGTCCACTTGGTGGAGGGAGGATCGTCTACCACGGGTGAACAAACAAATTGCGACTTGACGCGTTATGTTAAAATAAAAAAGATGCAAACAATGTGGGGCCTACCTTAGAGGCAAGGCTCTATACACTAGAGTACTTTTGATGTGTCCCGTCAACTCGCAGAACGAGGAGAAGCTTGCTTAGTACGCCGTCTCCCCCGCCCACGGGTGCGGTGGCTCGCAGGATGAGGTGAAGCTTGCTTAGTAGTAGTAGTATTGTATGCCTTACGCCCGCTCCTTCGCTCACGCGCGACGAGGAGAAAATTTTACTACTCCCTCCGTTTACTCCTCGTCCCTACTACCTTGGTTAGAGAGATTATAATATTGTTTGGAATATATATGTCCTTTAGTAGATTTCAGTATGAACTACTAGTACATACTCCAAACACTGATGTATATAGACGTATTTTAGAGTGTAGATTCACTCATTTTGCTCCGTATGTAGTCCATATTGAGGCCCTGTTTGGTTCATAAGTCCTAGGACTTTTTCTAGTCCCAACTAAAATGTCCCTACTCCTTAAAAAGTCCCTCCCTGTTTGTTTTCAGGGACTAAAAAGTCCCTAGTCCCTCCCTAGAGGTTATTGAATGACCATGTTACCCCTAGTATACAAAAAATAACAACCAAACAACACCATGGGGAGGCGGGGCAATGGGTGCAGGGAGCGGAATTGTTGGAAAAGTCCCAAAAAATACTCTCCTTGAGAGTCTTCTTCATTAAGTCCCAAAAACCCCCTGAAACGGACGTAATAGTACGCACTCTCCCTCGCCCCTCGACCCTCGCCCACGTGGTGGACATGCAACAATTCATTTGGTCTCATACAGCCAGAACGATATATACTACAGTACCATTATTGCTCGACTTCCCGAAGAGGCGAAGAGCCAATCGCAAGGTTTATAGGAGAACGAGTAGTAGGTGCCACGTCATTTATAAATAAAGTTTTTTTTCTTCAGTGGCACGTACGCAATATAATAGGTTCGTATGGAGAGAAAAGGAACCCGCTCCACTATATACAGTCAGGACGGGCCAGCCTACACGGTTGCTTGTTGGGGTTTCTCTCTTCACACTCTCTCACACAAAACGACTGTGGCCACATCTCTAACATCCCGGCAGATCACGTCCGTCGGGGGAAGGTGTGGATGCTTAGTGTAGATGCGGTCGTCGTCGCCGACGATGAAAACCCACTGTCGGCACATCCCGATCAGGGGTCCCCGCCGTTCTCTCGCACAAAGCCGGTGAGGTTGCCTTCATCCCTTGCTCACTGCCGCGACGTGGTCAGTTGCCGCCTCCCGCCACCCTCCTCAAGGTTGAGCTACGTCCCGACATCCCTCAAGTACAACACCCTTTATAGCCGGCTTGCACCACTGCTCCAGCTGGCCACATCACTCCATGTGGATATTTCTCTACTTCTTTGCCCCGCACATACCTCTACTGGCTTCTACGTACTGTATTTTTGATGAGTTTATGTCTCATCAACTAGTCCCAGTAATCTTATTCTTATCACGCTTCTTCAATTTCTTTGCCACATGGATGCTCATCTCGATTTTGGTGAAACTGCACAAAATGATCCGATGGTCAAAAGGTTGCAAACTTCATTTCTTGGGAAGCTCGAGCGTTGGGTTTACGGTTCAAGGGCTAGGGACTGCATGGATTGTTTTTTCTTTAGCTGCCTCTGTTCCAAAATAAGTGTCAATTTTAGTAGTAGTACAACTTTGTACTATAGTTTGCATAAAGTTGAGACACTTATTTTAAAACGGAGAGCAATTATCATAATTAAATTCCTTGAGATCCAAAATAATGGTTTCATTGCTATGTAAAGTTTTGATCTCTCCAATCCCACTTTTACCAATTTTAGCATCAAGATCTAAAAACTCCGAATCATTGGGACGCCTTTTAACTAAAGTTGAATCATCTCCAGTCCCATTATTATCAAGATTCATATTGCAAAAAAAAAGATTTAATAGGGGACACATCAATTAGTTTTAGATCTTCATCATTATTATCATGGAAACTAGAAGAATACGCTTTTACAAAGCAATCTTTCTTAGCACGCATCCTAGCGGTTCTTTCATTGCACTCATCAATGGAAATTCTCATGGCTATGAGAGACTCATTGATATCATGCTTAGGTGGAATAGATCTAAGTTTCAAAGAATCAACATCAAGAGAAATTCTATCCATGTTCCTAGCCAATTCATCAACTTTAAGCAATTTTTCTTCAAGCAAAGCATTGAATTTTTTTTGAGAGATCATAAATTCTTTAACACTATTCTCAAAACCAGAGGGCATCTTATTAAAATTTCCATAAGAGTTGTTGTAGGAATTACCATAATTATTAGAGGAATTACTAGGAAACGGCCTAGGATTAAAGTTTCCTCTATACGCGTTGTTACCAAAATTATTCATACCAACAAAATTCACATCCATAGAATCATTGTTATTCTGAATCAAAGTAGACAAAGGCATATCATTAGGATCAATAGGAGCACTCTTATTAACAAACAATTTCATAAGTTCATCCATCTTTCCACTCAAAACATTAATCTCTTCTATCGCATGAACTTTTTTACTAGTAGATCTTTCGGTGTGCCATTGAGAATAATTAACCATAATATCATCTAGGAGTTTAGTAGCTTCTCCTAAAGTGATTTCCATAAAAGTGCCTCCCATGGTTGAATCTAAAAGATTTCTAGAAGCAAAATTCAACCCGACATAAAAAATTTGTATGATCATCCATAAATTTAATCCATGTGTAGGGCAATTGCGAATCATTAATTTCATCCTCTCCCAAGATTGTGCAACATGCTCATGATCAAGTTGCTTAAAATTCATAATATCGTTTCTAAGAGAGATGATCTTAGCGGGAGGAAAATACTTAGAGATAAAAGCATCTTTGCACTTATTCCATGAATCAATACTATTTTTAGGCAAAGACGAAAACCAAGTTTTAGCACGATCTCTAAGGGAAAATGGAAATAACTTCAATTTAACAATATCATTATCCATGTCTTTCTTGTTTTGCATGTCACACAAATCAACAAAGTTGTTTAGCTGAGTAGCGGCATCTTCACTAGGAAGGCCAGAGAATTGATCTTTCATAACAAGATTCAACAAAGCAACAATGATTTCACAAGATTCAGCATCGTTAAGAGGAGAAATTGAAGTGCTAAGGAAATTATTATTGTTGGTATTGGAAAAGTCACACAATTTAGTATTATCTTGAGCCATCGTGACAAGCAATCCAACACACAAGCACATAAGAGGCAAGCGAAAAAGAGAGGAGAAGGGAAAATAGAGGGCGAATAAAACGGCAAGGATGAAGTGGGGGAGAGGAAAACGAGAGGCAAATGGAAAATAATGTAATGCGAGGGAGAAGACTTTGTGGTGGGTACTTGGTATGTCTTGACTTGTGCGAAGACCTCCTGGCAACGGCGCCAGAAATCCTTCTTTCTACCTCTTGAGCACTGCGTTGGTTTTCCCTTGAAGAGGAAAGGGTGATGCAGCAAAGTAGCGTAAGTATTTCCCTTAGTTTTGAGAACCAAGGTATCAATCCAGTAGGAGGCTCCACGCAAGTCCCTCATACCTACACAAACAAAACAAGAACCTCGCAACCAACGCGATAAAGGGGTTGTCAATCCCTTCACGGCCACTTGCGAAGGTGAGATCTGATAGAGATAATAAGATAAGATAAATATTTTATGTATTTTTATGATATAGATTGGAAAGTAAAGATTGCAAAATAATGTAGATCGGAAACTTATATGATAGAAGATAAACCCGGGGGACATAGGTTTCACTAGTGGCTTCTCTCAAGATAGCATAAGTATTACAATGGGTGAACAAATTACTGTCGAGCAATTGATAGAAAAGTGCATAGTTATGAGAATATCTAGGCATGATCATGTATATAGGCATCACGTCCGCAACAAGTAGACCGACTCTTGCCTGCATCTACTACTATTACTCCACACATCGACCACTATCCAGCATGCATCTAGAGTATTAAGTTCATAAGAACAGAGTAACGCATTAGGCAAGATGACATGATGTAGAGGGATAAACTCAAGCAATATGATATAAACCCCATCTTTTTATCCTCGATGGCAACAATACAATACGTGCCTTGCTGCCCCTGCTATCACTGGGAAAGGACACCGCAATATTGAACCCAAAGCTAAGCACTTCTCCCATTGCAAGAAAGATCAATCTAGTAGGCCAAACCAAACTGATAATTCGAAGAGACTTGCAAAGATAACCAATCATACATAAAAGAATTCAGAGGAGATTCAAATATTTCTCATAGATGAACTTGATTATAAACCCACAATTCATCGAATCTCGACAAACACACCACAAAAAGAGTTACATCGAATAGATCTCCAAGAAGATCGAGGAGAACATTGTATTGAGATTCAAACAGAGAGAAGAAGCCATCTAGCTAATAACTATGGACCCGAAGGTCTGTGGTAAACTACTCACAACTCATCGGAGAGCCCTTGGCGATGATTTAGAAGCCCTCCATGATCGATTCCCCCTCTGGCGGAGCGCCGGAAAAGGCTCCAAGGTGGGATCTCACGGGTACAAAAGGTTGTGGCGGTGGAAATAGGGTTTCGTGGTGCTCCTGGATATTTTCAGGGTACGTAGATATATATAGGCGAAGGAGGTCGGTTAGGGGAGCCACGAGGGGCCCACGAAGGTGGGGGCGCGCCCACCCCCCTAGGGCGTGCCCCGCACCCTCATGGCCACCTCGGCTGCTTCTTTGTGTCCACTCCAAGTCTCTTGGATTGCGTTTGTTCCAAAAAGATCTGTCCTGAAGGTTTCATTCCATTTGGACTCCGTTTGATATTCCTTTTCTTCGAAACACCGAAATAGGCAAAAAAACAGCAATTTGGGCTAGGTCTCCGGTTAATAGGTTAGTCCCAAAAATGATATAAAAGTGTATAGTAAAGCCCATAAACATCCAAAACGGGTAATATAATAGCATGGAACAATCAAAAATTATAGATACGTTGGAGACGTATCAGCGTCCGCTCTGCCTGGGCATGAATGCGGGACCAATTCTTTGGAGCTGCGCTGACTGTTTCGGGCGGGAAGCGCGCGCGGGCGATGGAGGGGCTTTGGGTGGGCCAGGCTGGTCAGGAGCGGGCGTGGCAGCTGTCCGCCTGTCCCTACCGGACGCCCGGAAACGAGAGGATGCACCGACTCTCACAGCTAAAATCATACACTACACACCATCTCTCTGTAGGAGTAGGCGATCTGTCGCTCTGTAACACACACATGCTGTTAAACACACACACACACACATGTTCATAGAATAGGAAAATCATGCGAGTGCGAAGCCATAGGAAGTGAGATACAAATGGAGTACGTACAAGAAGAGAAGAGGTGACGAATATTCCATCAAACCTGGACTGAGGAGTAGTACTCCCTCCGTCTAGGTGTTAAGTCATCTCACGGAAATTAGATATTCCCAAAATGTTTAGGCGTCGTCCATTAACTTCGCATCTCAATCCCCTCCTGGCCTTGTTGCTAGCGAGCATTGTTACTTAGGGAGCGTTTGGATCCTTAGCAAGAATAGCTTATAGCATAGTCGGGTAAGGTTAGGCGTTTGGAACTGTTAAAATATGTTAGCTTTTGTGGGCCAGCTAGCTTGGGTGGGCTACAAAAACCTTGCTAGCTCAAGAGAGCCAGATTGGCTCGCTTCCGACGGCAAACTTCGCGTAGTAGTAACATAGACTAGTAACATATGCATGTTACTAGTCCAAGTTACTCACCACTATGACCAGCCTAAGCAATGTAACCAAACGCTCCTTACTCTGCCTTGTTATCTCCCCTAGAAACCCAATGCATGGAGCGCAACTACTTGTTGATCAGTCAAGAAATCAAAGTCGGCTTGCATGCGAGTTAATACGTGGCCCTGCATGGTAGCTAAAACGACATCTCATGGTTGTTTGGATTAATTGTTGCGTTTAGAGACAGAAATCAGGGCTTTGATTGGAGGAAAGATCGGTCAAGTTTCTCCTTCTCCTCCAATCTGCTTGCACCTTGGTCCCGCTGCACCTTCTAACGTGACTTATTACACCTAGATGGAGGGAGTAGTACGAGATACGGTGGCACACTGACTTAGGTCGAATACAAGTGCCCAAAATTATGTGCATGTTATAATAAGGATTCACTTAAAATAGTACGTGAGCGAACAGAGGGATCAATTGGACAGTGTTCCCGAGCAGTAGCGAGATGTGCGAGGTAAGATACACCGCTGGAGCTTTTAATTTTTCTTATTAATTTGTTTGTTTCACCCTCTGACTGGTGGGACCCAACGTACTACATGGAGAGAGGTAAGGTGACTAAGGCTGCATTATTTCTACACCATTGTGGATAGTCTTACCATGAAAGCCACATGACACGATTATGATTTAAATCCCAATGACTCCCACACACAAAAAAACACGGCATGCTTGTCACATGAATGCAGGAATGTATAAAAGGTTATTTTCCTCTCGTTGAACATAATGAGGGTTGTGTAGCTGGTTTGCCTGTTCGCTCATCAAACTTGAGGTCTCCGGTTCGATAACTACACTTGAGCATAATTCGTGCCAGGAGGATTCTTTGACTGGTCAAAATGGATGGATACGAAGCTATACAATCTCGTAGTGACCGTATAATCACCTCATCACGTATAAGCTGCATCCTCAGTGCTTGTTTTCTAGGGTTTGCACTCTTCACACTCTCTCTCTAGTATATATATACACGCTGGAGCCTCAGCACTTGTAGTTGCTCTCTTTACACTCTCTCACCCTCTCCAGATCTAAACAAGACTTCGTTGGCCTCTCTCTCTCCCCTCACTGCTGGTCAAAGAGCCGGTAGGATCCGTCCGCCGGGAACGGAAGGAGGCTTAACGCTATCGCCGTCGGCGAGGGAGGGAATCCACAACTGGTGCAGCTGTTCACTTTCACCCAGCAGCGGCGCGAGAGGGCCTCCGACCCCTTCTTCTTTGCCGCCATACATAGTGTGGGCTGAACAGCCTCCGGTCGCCCACCGAACCACACCCCAAGAACCTTAAGGTATAATTTACTTATTCCACATGCATTGCTCTAGCTGCATGTGGGATTTTTCCGCTTCTGCACTCGAATCTAGGTGTTGGATCAAACAGGAAAGTAGTGGGGAAAGTTGTATACCATGAATCTAGGACGTGGTTCAAAGAGGAAAGGAATGGGGGAAAGTAGTGGGAAAAGTTGTATAGCATGAATCTAGGACGTGGTTCAAAAAGGAAAGGAAGGGGGAAAGTAGTGGAGAAAGTTCTATCACATGAATCTAAGACGTGGTTCAAAGAGGAAAGGAATGGGGGAAAGTAGTGGGGAAAGTTGTATAGCATAAATCTAGGACGTGGTTCAAAGAGGAAAGGAAGGGGGAAAGTACTAGTACAGACTGGCTATCCAGCACCTACATTGGTCGAAAAGGGGAAACAATGACAAACGCAACACGCACATCTGTAATGAACTGATCTTTTGTTTTGGGGGGCAAGGCTGTAGGGTTTGAGCAGGACTAGATTTGTTATGCTCACATAGGGAAAGGTGTCTAAAGATAACAAATCTGGGACCAACACAAATATGATCCTTGGTTGTTTGTTCTTTGTTGCAACAGACTGTGCATCACCCCAGTACATCGGTAGATGCACATGGTGCTGGTGGGTCCACTGTCCCGTGCAACTCTTTAGCTGTTGTTAATCTAAGGCCCTCTTTGGTTAAAAACTCCCTAGTCCCTACCTGCTTCGTTCCAAGGACTAAACATGGACTAGAGGTTATTAAATGACATGCTAAAAGACCATGTTACCCCTAGTAATGAACTAATAGAGACAAGGTGTGATGCGTTGCAGGGGCAACTGTTCGAAAAAGTCCCAAAAAGACTCTCCCTCTAGGTCTTCTTTCTTTAGTCCCAAATGCCCACTTTTAGTCCCTAAAAGTCCCTCCTATTTGGTTTAGATGGGACTGACATAGAGTTTTTTAGTCCCTACACCAAAATTTCCCTGTAAACAAACACCCTCTAATAATGCCTCTGGAAAATTGATGCAATGCCACAGTTAAAAGCAAATGACATGTTTAACGAATTTATTGTTAATATAATCTCTCTGTTAATATTAATCAATGCCACCATTTGAGAAATGCTACTGTCTTGCTTTCTTTCCCATTTAGATAAGGTAGATCCTTCTTTTTGTTGGCTTCTGTGTCATCCATCGTTATTGACCACTAGTTGTTTCCTTTTCACCTCTATGTAAACAGGGTTATCTACTTCACCTCGTTGCCATTGTGACCTTTTGTTGCACTGCACAAAACACTTTTGTTTTAAGAGTGTTTTGTGCAGTTCAACCAAAATGTCACATCGACAAAGTTTCTTGATTGCTTGATCTTAGTGGAACTGCACAAGAGGACATCTTACTTCCTATCCGTGTTGGCAAATTTGGTTCAGATCTTCTTCTTGTGAGTTGTTTGAATTCCGCGCTATGAGAGGTCAGTACTAGCCTTCTTTCACATGATTCTGCAGTGTGCTTTCATATGTTGTGCTACTTGTATGGTAATGTTGCTTGATTTTAGTGAACTGCACAAATGGAGACAAGACTTCCAATCTGTATGTGCACCGTAATATCCCATTGAGGTAAGATAAGGATATTTCACAATTGTTGGCCTATATTTTGCCACTTTCATCAGAAAATTAATGTCATTGTTTAGTTCTATACTTGTGCTCCCTAATTGACATGCCAAATCTTACATTGAAGGCGAAGCTTGTCTGTTGTTGAACCAAGTGATGAAGGCGAAGCAAGCGGAAGAAAAACAAAAATCAACTCCCGGTGTTGTAATGAAGCACTGGAACTGTGATGACACAAGTAATGATATAGTTTTGCATCTTAATTTATTGCTATGGCTGGAACAAGCAATTGTTTTGCCACTGATTTGATGCCACTCTTAATGTAATACATAATTATCTCTACTTGTGCAAACAGGGATCTTCTTTGAAGATGCCATATATTTTAGTGGAACTGCACAAGAAGATGTTGGAAACATTAAACTAATCGAGGAGTATATAGTAAGCATGGCCACCACAGTAGATAGCAACAGTTGGTTCTGGAGAAGGGCTTCATCTGTATGCTCTACACAATAAGCCTCCCGACAAAGGTTGGTACTCGCCCACTAATTTCATCCATATGATTGAGCTTTGTCATCTCTATTGGTGTTGTGCTACTGTTTAGATATAGTCATGAAAAAGTGTATTGTCATTGAGAAGTGCTTCGTCTGTGCTGTTTTAAATATTTCCTTTCCTTTTTTCGAGCAAACAGGGATGCTAGCATTTAGTTGTCCTCTTGTCTTTGCACAACAGGATCATCCTCCTCTGAAGAAGAATATGGAGTACGTGAAGTGACTAGTTCCGATTATGCCAGGATGAAGAAGCCCTGTCTATCTTCTCATCAGAAGGAGCAGTTGAAGGATGGTTACATTACTCCCCACAAGACCAAACTAACTTCAGCTCAGAAGGACTGACAAATCTCCATTTTCTTGCTGTGATGCGCGAGTATAATGTTGTTCTAGGATTCTTTTCGGTGAGTTCCATTTTTCTAAAAGTGTGCTCTACATGGACCATGTAGGTGCCTGTTTAAACTGTCAATTCATAGTACAATTTGCTTTATACTAATCACTTTTTTTGTATTCGTGCAAACATGGGTGCTCAGCTTGATTTCAGTGGGAACTGCACAAAATGTTAATGAATACATCGAATCATTCATTTCACCACAAGAAAGGAGGTGCCGATAAGTTCAAGGCGTTGCAACATATAAGGGTGAAACCATACAAGCTACGCGCAAATTTGGTTGATTTTGGTGGAACTGCACAAAAAGAACAACTGGTTTATCTAGCATGAGGTGCCATGTCAATGTCCGAACTGATGGCAAACCCTTCCACCTTGTCAAATTTTGCTCATTGATTTTAGCAAGAAGACATGAGTTTGATATTTTCGAATGGGACGCCCTTTGCTATCAGCAGCATCGATCAATTTTTTCTTTATTCTTTAGTTGTGAAGTAAATATTGGCTCTGACATGTGAATCACTAGGATGCATAATCATCGATTGTTTTGAATGTTCTCTATGAATTGCCAGGCCTGTGTGTTTGATTGCAATGTACAGGAACGCTAAAAAGCTGCTCAAACTCTTTGTACTCCTTCTGTTCCTTTTTACTTCGCACATTGTGAAAGTGCATACTTTTTTCTATAAGATTGGTCAAAGTAGAGATACTTTGACTGCAGACAAAACTTGTATGCAGACTAGAAAGGACCGGAGGGAGTACATGTGAAACTGCTCCAAACGAGGTGATCACCTTGGGAATAATGCTAGTACGTATTGTTTTGCATGTTCATCCAATGCCAGTGATACAAGAATTCGAACTAATCGAAATAAATTCATTCATACACGGTCGGATTTTATATAAACATGCCAGATTTCATTACATTTCATATGTTCTTCAACTTAAAAGGGATGCGCTGGAGGTATAATTAATTAACCAAAGCTACCCACCTATGTCCGGCTCAGCCGAACAAAAGCTTCAGTGACTTAACTGCAGGTGCAGGTGCATAACTGACATGTGTCCTAGATGCCTATTGGGCCCACATGTCAAACAACCAACTGCACCAGCAGTTAAGTAGAAGCAGCGTCCTTCTCCAACATAGCTCTCCGACTCCAGGTCACCGCCAAGAAGCAAATAGGCCGTCAATGGTTAACCCGCCTAGATTGGCTTCAACCGGAGGGTAGCAGCAGTGGCCTTACTTGGAACCGAGCGGCGGCGACCTACCGTATTCTACTCTTCCTCGTTTTCTGTGTGGCGCGGGCTCATTGGCAACAGGGCGGGGCCTCGACGGAGTAGGTCCTCCGCCTCGGTGCCGGCGGGGCGGGGCCTCGGCGGAGCCGGCGGTGTCCTCTGTCTCGTTCCCGGCGGGTGGCGCCTCGGCAGAGCAGGGGAAATCCTCCCCCTCGTTACCGGCAGGGTAGGGCCTTGGCTGAGCCGGCGATGTCCTCTGCCTCGTTGTTGGCGGGGCGGGGCCTTAGTGGAGCCGGCGGTGTCCTCTGCCTCATTGTTGGTGGGGCGGGGCCTCGGCGGAGCTGGCGGTGTCCTCTGCCTCGTTGTTGGCACTGCGGGGCCTCGGCGGAGCAGGGCCTCATCGATGCTAGTGGAGCAGGGACTCGTCGGAGCCGGCATTGTCCTCTGCCTCATCCTCGGTCTCGCCAAACAGCGCCTCGCCCGCTTCATCGCCCTCTTCGTAGGCGGCCGCAGCCTCCGCCACCCGCATGCGGTACCGCCAGCGCTCGAGGCGGCCCTCGCGGGCGGAGCGATACGAGTCGAGCAGCGCCTCCTGCTCCGCCCGCTCCGCGACGATCTTCTCCTCCGCCTGCATGTGCTCCTGGAGGAGATGGTGGTTGTAGGCGGCATCGGCATGCGCCTCCCGAAACTTCTCCTCATGCTTCTGCCTCACCATGTCCATATATTGGGCACGGGCCTCGCCGATGGTCATGGTGCAATGCACCGGTGAGGATGGCGCGGAGGAGGGGGTTGGCGCCGGATCATCGACTACCATGTTCTCCATTTGGACGTCGTCGTCCTCCGGCCGCTTGTCGGCCAGCCAGTCAGCAGCAATGGCTGCCATCTCCTTGTGGTCCATCGTCCGCCCGTCCCGAAGAGCGCTGGAGCGCGAGGAAGCCATGGTGGGCAGTAGTGGTGTGGACAGAAGAAGGGGAACGGATGCAGATGACTGCGGCTATGGCCGACACAACAGTTTATATAGCAATGGTGGGCGGCGGAGGGACGGACGTGTGGTGCCGGAGTAGCCGCCTCGGCAACCGCGTATCATTAATGTGGGCGGCAGATGGATGGACGGCACTTGTGTCATTTCAAGGCGGAGCAATCGCCTGCATCAGGAAGCGGGGCAGGCGGCGCTGACCGTTTCAGGTGCAAAGCGCGCGCGGGCGAGGGAGGCGGTCTGCATGGGCCAGGGCAGTCAGACTCGTGCTTGGCAGTGGGTCGGTCCAGCAGCCAGACATGCTGGCTCACTAGCGAGCTCGCCGAGCTGAGCAATGACAATCAGACGATGGACATAGCTTCTGACCAGGAGCCGGCGCCACTGTCCAAGCCGGTTCATGCCGTGTTCACCACAGAGTAGTTCAGCCGCACTTCGACGCCCTAATGGCGGAAGAGCTACCAGCGCAGGAGGACCTGTGCTGCAACCTCTGTCTTCTCAACGAGCACCGGTGAACAAGCGAACGACAATGCCATCGCGGCCATGTGGCCCTATGATCCTGACTTCCCGAATGAGCAGCGGGCACTGTATCAAACCATCCGTAGGGCCCGCGTGGCCCTCTCCGTCGTCCTTCGAGTTGTTGCGCTCGCCGTGGCCCTGCGGTCTTGCGTTGTCAACATGGTCAATGGACATGAGGATGGGGAGATGAATTTACTTGGAGATGATGACAGTGAGGACCCACCAGGGCCATAGCTGCACGTACGCAAGTGCCTCCTTATTATATAAAACTATAATTTTTTTGCTTCATCCTGGTTTCCTGACATCATGGTCCCACACCATTGTCAACCTATGTAGTCAATAAACGAGAGAATTGCACAAGGAGCGGCCGACAGCTGGGACCAAGCAGCTCGAGCAGTATTTGTGTTTTTGAGGTGTGAGCACTGCAGAGTTTTTCTTGAGCGATGTTTAGCCCAGATATTGATTTTTCTCCTCTGAACAACAACGAAAACATCACTGCAGGTGTTAATTGGGCGGTCTGTGGCCCGTCTAGCTGAGGCCAAATATCCAGCCCAGATATTCATTTTTTTCAAGCTGAAAATGGCTAGCCCAGCTATACTTTTTTTAGGAATACCCAAGCAAGGTCAAGTTGTTATTCTCCGCCCCGCTGGGCTGTAAATCTTTCCTAGGAGGGATGCATTAGGCTTAACAAGAAAGTGGGCTTTAAGAAATAATAAATGGGATGTAATTATAAAAACTAGGCAGTAACTATAAAAAATGCACCAAACACGGAATTACTTTATAAAATATTATTTTTGGATATTGAAAATTTTAATTTCATTAATTGTTGCACGTGCAATGTTTCGTTGGATTTTTACGTAATATAAATTTATATTGAAATTGTATCTAATCTGACTAGAAATTTCGGGATAAAAATATTTCGGATCCCATCAAAATGTGGGAAATTTTATTGAATTCTGATTTGAACGGTTGCTTGAAATGGGTTGTACTTTTAACAAACTGTAAATGGACTAACTTCCATTAGAATTCAAAAATGGGCTGCACATTCTTACGAATCTCAAATGGGCTATAAGTTCTCTGCCACACACTTGTGGCCTTACTAAGTTGATGCATCCTCTCAAAAAAAAAAGAGTTGACGCGTATGCAAGGCTTTGTCAACTTATAGTCAACACACGGTTCTAGCAGCAGTGGCCGTTGGATGTCCATCCAATTGATGTTGTGCTTCTTCTTCAATCTCGGATATTCTAGCTTCACCCGCCCAAAAAATGATTCCTCCCCCTGACATCTGGGGCGCATCATTTTGGAAGCTGACCCGTGGGCCTACTAAGTTGACGCGTACCAAGGACTTTGTCAACTTAGTCAATATAAACGATTCTAGCTGTAGTGACCTTACGATGTCCATCCAACGTCCGTCGTGCTTCTTCAACCTCTGGTCTTCTTGCTCCAGTCGCCCAAAGTAGCGCTGGTCGTGCCGCCTGCTCCCGCCTCTCGTGGCCGGCTGTGCTGCCGCGGAGGCCTCACCACCCCCTACTACTCCCACCGCTAGCCAGGCCATCCCTCCACTCACCCACACCCCCGGTTATTCTGCGGTGAAGGCATCCTCACACCGTAGCTGAACCAGTGAACCCTCATACTCCTCTCTGCATGGGCATCCACTGCCATGTCTTCCCGGGCTCCGTGTCGTCCCCTTCCTAGGCCTCGCCGTCGTCCACCGCCCTGGTGCTCTCGGCGCGGCGTGGTCAACATGGTCAAGGAACAACTTCCATCGGAAGAGTACTGTATGTTGATAGGCTGCCAGCTGGGTCCAGGGCAGCCGCAAGGAATTGGCTCCTTATTACACGCAAAATGATTATTCCTCCACCTGACAGCAGGGACCCACTGGACGGGCCACTGTATTTCGTGAAAAAAACATTTCTCCCTGATTGCTGGGACCCACCAGCTACATCTTCGCACGCAAGGAAGTGTGTCCGGGCAAAAAAACAATTCACCCCCTGACTGCTGGGACCGACCAGCTACATCTTTGCATGCAAGGAAGTGCCTGATAGTCGGGACCCACCTGGTCGAAGCGTACGTAGCGTTGTCATTCTGGTCGCAAACATGTACGTACATACTGGTCGATGTAGAGGCGTGCACGTGTCATAGTAGAGGCGCGCACGTAGCATTTACACGTACGTAAAGTGGTCAGTGTGCAAGAAAGAAAATACGGCCACATACGTACATACGGGCGGGGTCTCGAACACCTACTCGCGCATACATACGGCCATGGCTCGTGTACATGGCTGGGTCGGAACAGAGAAACTGCATCGTCGTCGTGTTCACGGGGAGCCAACTGGGTCAGAATGGAATGCGTTGTCGTGTTCATCGGGAGGGCTTGGACGGAACAGCCGATGGAAACGAGGCCTGGCGTGCCGCACAACGGAGGAAACGGCCTTGTGTTCGACCGACCATGTTCGAAACGGGATCCTATCCATCGGGAGGGGTCTGGCGTACCGCAAAATGGAGGAAACGGACTTGTGTTGGACCTCCTATGGTCGAAACGGGGTCTTGTTGATCGGGAGGCGTGTGGCGTACCGCAAAACGGAGGAAACAGACTTGTGTTGGAGTGCTACGGTCGAAATGGGGGTCCTGTTCATCGGGAGGGGTGTGGCGTACCGCAAAATGAGACTCCACAGGATATTGTTCATCTCCACCGTCGACCTCCTCCAGCCTCCACGGGCTACTGTTCATCCACCGTCGACCTCCTCCAGCGTCCACCTGCGACTGTTCATCCACGGGTTCCTGTTCATCCAGCCTCCACCGTGCGCTACTCCACTGGCTACTATTCAACCAGCCCTCTCCATGGGCTCCTGTTCAACCACCCCTCCATGGGCTACTGTTCATCCAGCCCTCCACCGTCTACTGTTCATCCAGCCCTCCACGGGGTCGTCCTGTTCATCTAGCCCTCCACGGGGTCCTGTTCATCCGGAGGCAACCACATGGACATGTTCATCCGCCCCCACCGGGAACTGTTCATCCAAACCCCCCAGCAACGCTCGCTGTTCATCCAAACCCCCCTAGAAACGCTCACTATTCATCCAGAGGCAGCATCGATCGGCTTCAGTTAGCAACAGTAGCGAAGGAATCGCTCTACCGCTCGGGTTCAGTAATGTGTAGCCTGCAGTGCAATCGCTCGGGTTCAGTTAGAGCCCAACGCCTCGCACCCACGCGCGTACGGTACAAGAGAAACGCACATAGCTTGGCCCCCGAACACCCACCGTAACCGGGAACTCCCCGAAATTTTCCTCGCCCTCGCTTCTACCATGGTTTTTTCCGTCATGGACGGCCCAAAGAATGTCATGGAGCTGCGTCTCCAGCCCGCCCAAGACGAAAAACCCATTTTCTGTCATGATTTTTTTTCAAAGAAGTAGGAGCCCACCACATCTATGATGATACCGGGTTTTGTCACAATTATCGTCATAGAAGTGTCATAAGTATGACAGGAAAAAAATTCGTTCGGCCCAAAATGTCACGGATGTGTCTTTTTTTGTAGTGTATCTCTATGATAAAAGAGTTGGGAGGCGAAACATTAAGCCCCTATCTTTCTCTGTGTTTGATGGATGCCGTTTGTTCTAAAAATATGCTTTGAGTACTAGCAATCATAGAAGACTATATGATGATTGAGTATGTGGAGCTCTTACTTAGACTCTGTCGAATAAGTTGAATTGCAATTGTTTGGTGACTAAGAATATAGGTTGTTGAGTTTCAAGAGAATTCATTGTTTGACCCATAACATGTAAATTGGTTTCTACTTTATCATGATGAGTTTTATGAGAAATAATTGATGTTACAATGCTAGGAAAAGTGATTGAAATTATCATTGATCAAACTTATGCACTATGCTAGCGTTCACACTTCAGGAATTAAACTTGAGGATGCTGATACGTCTCCAACATATCTATAATTTATGAAGTATTCATGCCATGTTTATAACAATTTTATATGGTTTTGGTATTATTTGGATGGAACTAACCCGTACTGACGCTGTTTTCAGCAAAACTACCATGATTTTGTTTTTTGTGCAGAAATAAAAGTTCTCCAAATGAATGAAACTTTTTGACGATTTTTTTGGAACAAAAGAGGCGTTAGAAGCTTCATGGGAGGACCAGAAGGTGAAGGAGGTGAGCACAAGACACCTGGGCATGCCAGGAGGCCCAAGCGTGCCCAGGTGGGTTGTGCTCACCTCGAGGCCCATCTTCGCATGATTCCAATGTTGAAAAATCTTATAAATAGAGAAACAATCATAAGTAACCCTAGATCAGAAGTTCTGCCGCCACAAGCCTCTGTAGCCATGAAAAAACAATCCGGACCCTGTTCTGGCACTCTGTCAGAGGGGGAAGTTATCACCAGTGGCCATCTTCATCATCCCGGCGGCCACCATGATGAGGAGGGAGTAGTCCACCCTCGGGGCTGAGGGTTTGTACTAGTAGCTATGTGTTTAATCCGTCTCTCTCTCTCTCGGGTTCTTGAGTTGGCACGATCTTGATGTATCACGGGCTTTGTTAATATAGTTGGATCATATGGTGTTTCTCCCTCTCTATCTTGTTGTGATGATTGAGTTTTCCCTTTGATATTTCGTTGTTATCGAATTGAATACTTTTTTGGATGTGAGAGCACTTGATGTATCTCTTGCTAAGAATACCCATGGTGATAATGGGGTATCATATTGATTCACTTGATATGTGTTTTGGCACTCAACTCGCTGATTCCCGAGGTGACATTGGGGTAATCTATGACAGAGTGCTAGAACAGGGTTGATGCATGTTCTTTGTGTTTTGGCACTCAACTCGCTAATTCCCGAGGTGACATAGGGGTTGATGCATGTTCTTGTCCTTGTTTCTCCGGTAGAAATCTTGGGGCACTCTTTGTGGTCCTTTGTGTTGGATTGAGTATTATGAATGTGAAATTGTTTGATGCATATCGCATAATCAACTCACGGATACTCGCGGTGACATTGGAGTATCTAGGTGACATTAGATTTGGTTGATGTGTATCATATGGTGTTATTTTAGTATAAACTCTTAGATAGATCGATTGGAAAGGATAACTTGTGGTTATTTTAGTATGAACTCTTGGATAGATTGATTAGAAAGAATAACTTTGAGGTGGTTTCGTACTCTACAAACAATTTCTTCTTATGTTCTCCGCTAGATAGGAACTTTGGAGTGATTCTTCATCACACATTGAGGGATGGTTATATGATCTAATTATATTAGCATTGTTGAGAGATTGCACTAGAGAAAGTACATACCCTAGGTCTCATTTTCAAGCATTGCAATACCGTTTGTGCCCCGTTTTATCAATTGCCACCTTGTTGTGTTTTATTGTTCCTATTACAAAAATCAATATCTACTATCACCATTTCTTCGCTGAACTAGTGCACCTATACAATTTACCATTGTACTTGGTGTGCTGGGGACACAAGAGACTTTTTATTATTTGGTTGCAGGGTTGTTTGAGAGATACCATCTTCATCCGACACCTCCCATGGATTGGTAAACCTTAGGTCATTGATACGTTCATTTTGCATCATGCTTTTATATCAATATTTATTGCATTATGGGCTATTATTACACGTTATGTCACAATACTTATGCCTTTTCTCTCTTATTTTATAAGGTTTACATGAAGAGGGAGAATGCCGGCAGCTGGAATTCTGGGCTGGAAAAGGAGCAAATTTTAGAGACCTATTCTACACAACTCCAAAAGTCCTCAAACTCCACGAAAGTCAGTTTTTGAATATATTAAAAATATTGGGTGAAGAAAGCACCAGAGGGGGGCCACCCACCAGCCACGAGGGTGGAGGGCGCGCCCTAACCCCCTGGGCGTGCCCCCTGCCTCGTGGGCCACCTGGTAGGCCCCCGACGTCCATCTTCTACTATATGGTGTCTTTTTCCCTAGAAAAATCATAAGGAAGCTTTCGGGACGAAGCGTCGCCGTTTCGAGGCGGAAACTGGGCAGGACCAATCTAGGGCTCCGGCGGAGCTATTCTGCTGGGGAAACATCCCTCTGAGAGGGGGAAATTGTCGCCATCATCATCACCATCGATCCTCTCATTGAGAGGGGGTCAATCTCCATCAACATCTTCACCAGCACCATCTCCTCCCAAACCCTAGTTCATCTCTTGTATCCGATCTTTGTCTCAAAACCTGAGATTGGTACCTGTGGGATGCTAGTAGTATTGATTACTCCTTGTAGTTGATGCTAGTTAGTTTATTCGGTGGAAGATCATATGTTCAGATCCTTAATGCATATTAATACCCCTCTGATTATGAACATGAATATGATTTGTGAGTAGTTACGTTTGTTCCTGAGGACATGGGAGAAGTCTTGTTATAAGTAATCATGTGAATTTGCTATTCGTTTGATATTTTGATGAGATGTATGTTGTCTCTCCTCTAGTGGTGTTATGTGAACATCGACTACATGACACTTCACCATTATTTGGGCCTAGGGGAAGGCATTGGGAAGTAATAAGTAGATGATGGGTTGCTAGAGTGACAGAAGTGTAAACCCTAGTTTATGCGTTGCTTCGTAAGGGGCTGATTTCGATCCATATGTTTCATGCTATGGTTAGGTTTACCTTAATTTTTCTTTCGTAGTTGCGGATGCTTATGAGAGGGGTTAATCATAAGTGGTATGCTTGTCCAAGGAAGGGCAGTTCCCAAGCACCGGTCCACCCACATATCAAATTATCAAAGTAACGGACGCGAATCATATGAGTAGGATGAAAACTAGCTTGACAGTAATTCCCATGTGTCCTTGGGAGCGCTTTGCTTTATATAAGAGTTTGTCCAGGCTTGTCCTTTGCTATAAAAAGGATTGGGCCACCTTGCTGCACCTTTTTTACTTTTGTTATTTGTTACCCGTTACGAATTACCTTATCACAAAACTATCTGTTACTGATAATTTCAGTGCTTGTAGAGAATACCTTACTGAAAACCGCTTGTCATTTCCTTCTGCTCCTTGTTGGGTTTGACACTCTTACTTATCGAAAGGACTATGATAGATCCCCTATACTTGTGGATCACCAAGACTCTTTTCTGGCGCCGTTGCCGGGGAGTGAAGCGCCTTTGGTAAGTGGAACTTGGTATGGAAACATTTATATAGTGTGCTGAAATTTACTATCACTTATTACTATGGAAAATAATCCTTTGAGGGGCTTGTTCAGGGTATCTTCACCCCGACCATAAGTGCAAAAAATTGTTCCTCAACCTACTAAACCCACTGAAAATATTTACTTTGAAATTCCTTCGGGTATGATAGAGAAACTGCTAGCTAATCCCTATCTAGGAGATGGAACATTACATCCCAATATGCACCTAATCTATGTGGATGAAGTTTGTGGATTATTTAAGCTTGCAGGTATGCCCGAGGATGTCGTCAATAAGAAGGTCTTCCCTTTATCTTTGAAGGGAAAGGCATTGATATGGTTTAGGCTATGTGATGATATTGGATCATGGAACTACCACCGATTGAAATTGGAATTTCATCAGAAGTTTTATCCTATGCATCTGGTTCATCGTGATCGTAATTATATATATAATTTTTGGCCTTGTGAAGGAGAAAGCATTGCTCAAGCTTGGGGGAGTCTTAAGTCAATGTTATATTCATGCCCCAATCATGAGCTCTCAAGAGAAATTATTATTCAAAAAAATTATGCTCGGCTTTCTCATAATGATCGCTCCATGCTCGATACTTCATGTACTGGTTCTTTTATGATGAACACTATTGAATTCAAATGGGATTTATTGAAAAGAATTAAACGCAACTCTGAAGATTGGGAACTCGACGAAGGTAAGGAGTCAGGTATAACCCCCAAGTTTGATTGTGTTAAATCTTTTATGGATACCGATGCTTTTCATTAATTTAGCACTAAATATGGACTTGACTCTGAGATAGTAGCTTCTTCTGTGAATCATTTGCTACTCATGTTGATCTCCCTAAGGAGAAGTGGTTTAGATATCATCCTCCCATTGAAGTAAAGGTAGTAGAACATATTAAAGTTGAAAACTGTTACTTATAATGTTGATCCTATTGTTCCTACCGCTTATATTGAGAAACCACCTTTCACTTTTAGAATAAAGGATCATGCTAAAGCTTAAATTGTGGTTCGTAAGAGTAATGCTAGAACACCTACACCCCTTGATCAAATTAAAGTTGAACCTAGTATTGTTATGGTAAAAGATCCCTTGGTCGATAATATTGATGGGCATGTTATTTATTTCTGTGATGAAGCTGCTAGAATTGCTAGACCCGATACTAAAAATAAACATAGACCTGTTGTTGGCATGCTGCTATGTCTTGAGCTTGCGTTGGTTTTCCTTGAAGAGGAAAGGGTGATGCAGCAAAGTAGCGTAAGTATTTCCCTAAGATTTTGAGAACCAAGGTATCAATCCAGTAGGAGGCTCCTCAGAAGTCCCACACACCTACACAAACAAACAAAGAACTCGCAACCAACACAATAAAGGGGTTGTCAATCCCTTCACGGCCACTTGCGAAAGTGAGATCTGATAGAGATAGTATGATAAGATAAATATGTTTCTGCTATTTTATAATATAGATGCGAAAAGTAAAGATGCAAATAAAAGTAGATTGAAAGCTTATATGATAAAAGATAGACCCGAGGGCCATAGGTTTCACTAGTGGCTTCTCTCAAGATAGCATAAGTATTACGGTGGGTGAACAAATTACTGTCGAGCAATTCATAGAAACGCGAATAATTATGAGATTATCTAGGCATGATCATGTATATAGGCATCACGTCCGTGACAAGTAGACCGACTTCTGCCTGCATCTACTACTATTACTCCACACATCGACCACTATCCAGCATGCATCTAGAGTATTAAGTTCATAAGAACAGAGTACCGCATTAAGAAAGATGACGTGATGTAGAGGGATAAACTCAAGCAATATGATATAAACCCCATCTTTTTATCCTCGATGGCAACAATACAATACGTGCCTTGCAACCCTTTCTGTCACTGGGTAAGGACACCGCAAGATTGAACCAAAAGCTAAGCACTTCTCCCATGGCAAGAAAGATCAATCTAGTAGGCCAAACCAAACTGATAATTCGAAGAGACTTGCAAAGATAACTCAATCATACATAAAAGAATTCAGAGGAGATTCAAATATTTGTCATAGATAAACTTGATCATGAACCCACAATTCATTGGATCTCGACAAACACACTGCAAAAAGAGTTACATCAAATAGATCTCCACAAGCGAGGGGGAGAACATGGTACTGAGATCCAAAAAGATAGAAGAAGCCATCTAGCTAATAACTATGGACCCGAAGGTCTGTGGTAAACTACTCACGACTCATCGGAGGGGCTATGGTGTTGATGTAGAATCCCTCCATGGTCGATTCCCCCTCCGGCGGAGCGCCGGCGAAGGCTCCAAGATGGGATCTCGCAGATACAGAAGGTTACGACAGAGAAAATTGTTTTTCGTTGGCTCCCTGGATGTTTTTGGGGTACGTGGATATATATAGGAGGAAGAAGTACGTCGGTAGCCGCCCGAGGGGCCCAGGAGACACGGGCGCGCCCTGTAGGGGTGGGCGCACCCTCCTATCTCCTGGCCTCCTCGATTGCTTCTTGACTTGCACTCCAAGTCCTCTGGATCACGTTCGTTCCAAAAATCACGCTCCCGAAGGTTTCATTCCGTTTGGACTCCGCTTGATATTCCTTTTCTTCGAAATACTGAAATAGGCAAAAAAAATAGCAATACGGGCTGGGCCTCCGGTTATTAGGTTAGTCCCAAAAATGATATAAATGTGTAAAATAAAGCCCATAAACATCCAAAAAGGGTAATGTAATAGCATGTAAATTTAAAAAATTATAGATACGTTGGAGACGTATCAAGCATCCCCAAGCTTAATTCCTGCTCGTCCTCGAGTAGGTAAATGATAAAAATAGAATTTTTGATGTGGAATGCTACCTAGCATAATTCTCAATGTAATTTTCTTTATTGTGGCATGAATGTTCGGATCCAAATGATTCAAAATAAAAGTTCATATTGATGAAAGAAATAGTAATACTTCAAGCATACTAATAAAAGTAATCATGTCTTCTCAAAATAACATGGCTAAAGAAAGTTCATCCCTACAAAAATCATATAGTTAGGCTATGCTTCATTTTCATCACACAAAAATGGTCCCAAATTCTACACCCCCGATGACAAGCCAAGCAATTGTTTCGTACTTAAATAATCTCAAACTTTTTCAACCTTCACGCAATACATGAGCGTGAGCCATGGATATAGCACTATGGGTGGAATAGAATATGATGGTGGGGATTGTGTGGAGAAGACAAAAAAGGAGAAAGTCTCACATTGACGAGGATAATCAACGGGCTATGGAGATGCCCATCAATTGATGTCAACATGAGGAGTAGGGATTGCCATGCAACAGATGCACTAAAGCTATAAATGAACGAAAGCTCAACAAAAGAAAACTAGTGGGTGTGCATCCAACTTGCTTGCTCACGAAGACCTAGGGCATTTGAGGAAGCCCATCTTAGGAATATACAAGCCAAGTTCTATAATGAAAAATTCCCACTAGTATATGAAAGTGACAACTTATGAGACTCACTATATGAAAACACGGTGCTACTTTGAAGCACAATATATGAGACTCACTATATGAAGAACATGGTGCTACTTTGAAGCACAAGTGTGGAAAAAGAGATAGTAACATTGCCCCTTTTTATTTATTTTCTTCTTTTTTTCTTTTTTTCTTTTTGTTGCTTTTCTTTTTTTTCTTTGGGCTTTTTTTCTTTGGCCTTTTTTGGGCAATGCTCTAATAATGATGATCATCACACTTTCATTGATTACAACATATGAGTTACAACTCGAAACTAGAACAAGATATGACTCTATATGAATGCCTCCAGTAGTGTACCGGGATGGTGCAATGAATCAAGAGTGACATGTATGAAAAATTATGCATGGTGGCTTTGCCACAAATATGATGTCAACTACATGATCATGCAATGGCAATATGACAAAAGTAATGTATGTCATGATGATGAACGGAACGGTGGAAAGTTGCATGGCAATATATCTCGGAATGGCTATGGAAATGCCATAATAGGTAGGTGTGGTGGCTATTTTGAGGAAGATATAAGGAGGTTTACGTGTGATAGAGCGTATTGTATCACGGGGTTTGGATGCACCGGCGAAGTTTGCACCAACTGTCAAGGTGAAAAAGGGCAATGCACGGTACCGAAGAAGCTAGCAATGGTGGAAAGGTAAAAGTGTGTATGACCCATGGACTCAACATTAGTCAAAAGAACTCATATACTTATTGCAAAAATTTAGACGTCATCAAAAACCAAGCACTACGCGCATGCTCCTAGAGGGATAGATTGGTAGGAAAAGACCATCGCTCGTCCCCGGCCGCCACTCATAAGGATGCACAAGCCAGGTACACTTCATGTTTGAAATTTGTTACACAACTTTCAGCGGCATATTTTTATGCTGGTCTTAGCAAAAAAGGATTGAGCTATTTCGAGAAATATATTAAACCAACTCCAATCCTTTTACCAATTAACATCCTAGAAGATTTTACAAAACCATTATCACTTAGCTTTCGACTTTTCGGGAATATATTGGCGGATGAATTAGTCGTTGTTGTTCTTGTTTCTTTAGTCCCCTTAGTATAGCAAATTCAATGAAACAACAACTGGTACCGTATAGAAGGGGCCATAAACTAGAGAGTCTTGACCAATTCGAAAGATCATTTGGTGTAGTTGAAATAACAGAATTGGAACTTGTTTGGTCAAGTAAGGGAAACTCAATCAATTGCATGCTACTGGACTTGCTAACTTCAACACAAGCATTCTTTAAATTCATAATCACCCAACTAGCATGACTTTAATATCGCTACCTCCATATCTCAAAAAAATTATCAAGTATCAAATTGATCATAGCATCCAATTCACTTCCTATGATAGTTTTTATTATACCCAACTTGGATGCCTGCATCTACTACTATTACTCCACACATCGACCACTATCCAGCATGCATCTAGAGTATTAAGTTCATAAGAATAGAGTAATGCATTAAGAAAGATGACATGATGTAGAGGGATAAACTCATGCAATATGATATAAACCCCATCTTTTTATCCTCAATGGCAACAATACAATACGTGCCTTGCTGCCCCTGCTATCACTGGGAAAGGACACCGGAATATTGAACCCAAAGCTAAGCACTTCTCCCATTGCAAGAAAGATCAATCTAGTAGGCCAAACCAAACTGATAATTCAAAGAGACTTGCAAAGATAACTCAATCATACATAAAAGAATTCAGAGGAGATTCAAATATTTCTCATAGATAAACTTGATCATAAACCCACAATTCATCGGATCTCAACAAACACACCGCAAAAAGAGTTACATCGAATAGATCTCCAAGAAGATCAAGGACAATATGGTATTGAGATCCAAAAAGAGAGAAGAAGCCATCTAGCTAATAACTATGGACCCGAAGGTCTGTGGTAAACTACTCTCAACTCATCGGAGGGGCTATGGTGTTGATGTAGAAGCCCTCCATGGTCGATTCCCCCTCCGGCAGAGCGCCGACGAAGGCTCCAAGATGGGATCTCGCGGATACAGAAGGTTATGGCGGTGGAAATTGTTTTTTGTTGGCTCCCTGTATGTTCTCGGGGTACATGGGTATATATAGGAGGAAGAAGTAGGTCGGTGGCCACCCGAGGGGCCCACGAGATAGGGGGGCGCGCCCTGTAGGGGTGGGCGCGCCCTCCACCCTCGTGGCCGCCTCGACTACTTCTTGACTTGCACTCCAAGTCCTCTGGATCATGTTCGTTCCAAAAATCACACTCCCGAAGGTTTCATTCCGTTTGTTCTCCGTTTGATATTCCTTTTCTTCGAAATACTGAAATAGGAAAAAAACAGCAATACGGGTTGGGCCTCCGGTTAGTAGGTTAGTCCCAAAAATGATATAAATGTGTAAAGTAAAGCCCATAAACATCCAAAACGGGTAATATAATAGCATGGAACAATAAAAAATTATAGATACGTTGGAGACGTATCAAGTATCCCCAAGCTTAATTCCTGCTCGTCCTCGAGTAGGTAAATGATAAAAACAGAATTTTTGATGTGGAATGCTAACTAGCATAATTCTCAAGGTAATTTTCTTTATTGTGGCATGAATGTTTAGATCCAAATGATTCAAAATAAAAGTTCATATTGACATGAGAAATAGTAATACTTCAAGCATACTAATCAAAGCAAGCATGTCTTCTCAAAATAACATGGCTAAAGAAAGTTCATCCCTACAAATATCATATAGTTAGGCTATGCTTCATTTTCATCACACAAAAATGCTCCCAAATTATACACCCCCGATGACAAGCCAAGCAATTGTTTCGTACTTAAATAATCTCAAACTTTTTCAACTTTCACGCAATACATGAGCGTGAGCCATGGATATAACACTAAGGGTGGAATAGAATATGATGATGGGGATTGTGTGGAGAAGACAAAAAATGGAGAAAGTCTCACATTGACGAGGATAATCAATGGGCTATGGAGATGCCCATCAATTGTTGTCAACATGAGGAGTAGGGATTGCCATACAACGGATGCACTAGAGCTATAAATGTATGAAAGCTCAACAAAAGAAAACTAGTGGGTGTGCATCCAACTTGCTTGCTCACGAAGACCTAGGGCATTTTGAGGAAGCCCATCATAGGAATATACAAGCCAAGTTCTATAATGAAAAATTCCCACTAGTATATGAAAGTGACAACATATGAGACTCTCTATATGAAGAACATGGTGCTACTTTGAAGCACAAGGGTGGAAAAGAGATAGTAACATTGCCCCCTTTTTATTTATTTTCTTTTTTTCTTATTCTTTTTTCTTTTTTTTGGGCCTTTCTTTTTTTCTTTTGGCCTTTCTTCTTTTTTTTTCTTTTTTTTTCTTTGGCCTTTCTTTTTTTTTCTTTTTGGCCTTCCTTTTTTTTCTTTTTGGGGACAATGTTCTAATAATGATGATCATCACACTTTTATTGATTTACAACACATGAATTACAACTCAAAACTAGAACAAGATATGACTCTATATGAATGCCTCCGACGGTGTACCAGGATGGGCAATGAATCAGGAGTGACATGTATGAAAAATTATGCAAAGTGGCCTTGTCACAAATACGATGTCAACTACATGATCATGCAATGGCAATATGACAATAGTAATGCATGTCATGATGATAAATAGAATGATGGAAAGTTGCATGACAATATATCTCTGAATGGCTATGGAAATGCCATAATAGGTAGGTATGTTGGCTGTTTTGAGGAAGATATAAGGAGGTTTATGTGTGATAGAGCGTATCATATCACGGGGTTTGGATGCACCGGCAAAGTTTGCACAAACTCTCAAGGTGAGAAAGGGCAATGCACGGTACCGAAGAGGCTAGTAATGATAGAAAGGTAAAAGTGCGTATAATCCATGGAATCAACATTAGTCAAAAGAACTCATATACTTATTGCAAAAATATACAAGTCATCAAAAACCAAGCACTATGTGCATGCTCCAAGAGGGATAGATTGGTAGGAAAAGTCCATCGCTCGTCCCCGACTGCCACTCATAAGGATGCACAATCTAAGAACACTCATGTTTCAAATTTGTTACACAACTTTAACCATACATGCATGCTACGGGAATTGCTAACTTTAACACAAGCATTCTTTAAATTCATAATCACCCAACTAGCATGACTTTAATATCACTACCTCCATATCTCAAAACAATTATCAAGTATCAAATTGATCATAGCATCCAATTCACTTCCTATGATAGTTTTTATTATACCCAACTTGGATGCCTACCATTCTAGGACCAATTTATAACCATAGCAAATTCCATGCTGTTCTAAGAGACTCTCAAAATAATATAAGTGAAGCATGAGAGACTAGCAATTTCTACAAAATTAAGCCACCGCTGTGCTCTAAAAGATATAAGTGAAGCACTAGAGCAAAAACTATCAAGCTCAAAAGATATAAGTGAAGCACATAGAGTATTCTAATAAATTCAATCAAGTGGGCTTCTCCCAAAAGGTGTGTACAGCAAGGATGATTGTGGAAAACTAAAAACAAACACTAATATAATACACGACGCTCCAAGCAAAACACATATCATGTGGCGAATAAATATATAGCTCCAAGTAAAGTTACCAATGAACGAAGACGAAAGAGGGGATGCCTTCCCGGGGCATCCCCAAGCTTAGGCTTTTGGATACTCTTGAATATCTTGGGGTGCCATGGGCATACCCAAGCTTAGGCTTTTGCCACTCCTTATTCCATAGTCCATCAAATCTTTACCCAAAACTTGAAAACTTCACAACACAAAACTCAACAGGAAATCTCATAAGCTCCGTTAATGAAAGAAAACAAAACCACCACATAAGGTACTGTAATGAACTCATTATTTATTTATATTGGTGTTAAACCTAATGTATTCCAAGTTCTCTATGGTTCATACCACTTAATACTAGCCATAGATGCATCAAAATAAGCAAACAACACACGAAAAACAGAATCTATCAAAAACAGAACAGTTTGTAGAAATCTGTAACTAACTCAAACTTCTGGAACTTTAACAATCCTACCAAAATAGGATGTCCTGGAAAATTTGTCTATTGATAAGAAGAAAAAAGAATAAACGCAAAATCACGTTTCTGTGATTTAACAAAACTAATTTCGTGCGCGCAAAGTTTCTGTTTTTTAGCAGAATCAATCTAACTATCATCATAGGTTATCCTATAGGTTCTACTTGGCACAAACACTAATTAAAACATAAAAACACATAAAAACAGAAGGTAGATGCAAAATCTATTACTAAACATAAACAAAAACAAAAAACACAAAGAAAATTGGGTTGCCTCCCAACTAGTGCTATCGTTTAACGCCCCTAGCTAGGCATAAAAGCGAAGATAGATCTAAGTAGTGCAATCTTTGGCACTCAATTCATAAGTAGCCCGCATGATAGATTCATAAGGTAATTTAACTTTCTTTCTTGGAAAGTGCTCCATGCCTTTCCTCAATTGAAATTGGAATCTAACATTCCCTTCCTTCATATCAATAATCGCGCCAATCGTTCTAAGGAAAGGTCTACCAAGAATAATAGGGCAAGAAATATTGCAATCTATATCAAGAACGATAAAATCTACGGGCACCAAATTTATATTTGCAACAATGAGGACATCATTGATCCTTCCCATTGGCTTTTTAATGGTGGAATCCGCAAGGTGCAAATTTAAAGAGCAATCATCAAGATCATGGAAACCTAGAATATCACATAAAGTTTTCGGAATCGTGGAAACACTAGCACCCAAATCACATAAAGCAAAACACTCATGATCTTTAATTTTAATCTTTATAGTAGGTTCCCACTCATCATTAAGTTTTCTAGGTATAGAAACTTCCAAATTAAGTTTTTCATCATAAGATTGCATCAATGCATCAACGATATGTTTGGTAAAAGCTTTATTTTGACTATAAGCATGAGGAGAATTAACATCGGATTGCAACAAGGAAATACAACCTTCTAAAGAACAATTATCATAATCAAATTCCTTGAAATCCGAGATAGTGGGTTCAATACTATTTAAAGTCATGACCTCTCCAATCCCACTTTTACCAAATTTAGCATCAAGATCTAAAAACTCCGAATTATTGGGACGCCTTCTAACTAAAGTTGACTCATCTCCAGTCCCATTATTATTAAGATTCATATTGCAAAACAAATATCTAATAGGGGACACATCAATAACTTTAAGATCTTCATCATTATTTTCACGGAAACTAGAAGAACACGCCTTTACAAAGCAGTCTTTCTTAGCACGCAATCTAGCGGTTCTTTCCTTGCACTCATCAATGGAAATTCTCATTGCTTTGAGAGACTCATTGATATCATTCTTAGGAGGAGTAGATCTAAGTTTAAGAGAATCAACATCAAGCGAAAGTCTATCAATGTTCCTAGCCAAATCATCAACTTTGAGCAATTTTTCTTCAAGCAAAGCATTAAAATTCTTTTGAGAAATCATAAATTCTTTCACACTATTCTCAAAATCAGAGGGCATCTTATTGAAATTACCATAAGAACTATTGTAGGAATTTCCATAATTATTAGGGGAATTACTAGGGAACGGTCTAGAATTAAAGTTTCCTCGATAAGCGTTGTTTCCAAAACTATTCCTACCAAAAAAATTGACATCCATAGATTCATTATTATTCTCAATCAAAGTAGACAAAGGCATATCATTGGGATCAAGAGGAGTATTTTTAGTAGCACACAACTTCATAAGTTCATCCATCTTTCCACTCAAAACGTTGATTTCTTCTATAGCATGCACTTTTTTACTAAAAGATCTTTCGGTGTGCCATTGAGAATAATTAGCCATAATATTATCAAGAAGTTTTGTAGCATATCCTAACGTGATTTCCATAAATGTGCCTCCCGCGGCCAAATCTAAAAGATTTCTAGAAGCAAAGTTCAAACCGGCATAAAAAATTTGTATGATCATCCATAAATTCAAACCATGAGTAGGGCAATTGCGAATCATCAATTTCATTCTTTCCCAAGATTGGGCAACATGCTCATGATCAAGTTGTTTAAAATTCATAATATCGTTCCTAAGAGTGATGATCTTAGCGGGAGGAAAATATTTAGAGATAAAAGCATCTTTGCACTTGTTCCAAGAATCAATACTATTTTTAGGCAAAGACGAAAACCAAACTTTAGCACGATCTCTAAGTGAAAATGGGAATAACTTCAATTTAACAATATCATTATCCGTATCTTTCTTCTTTTGCATATCACACAAATCAACAAAGTTGTTTAGATGAGTGCGGCATCTTCACTAGGAAGGCCGGCGAATTGATCTTTCATAACAAGATTCAGCAAAGCAGTATTGATTTCAGAAGACTCAACATCATTAAGAGGAGCAATCGGAGTACTAAGGAAATCATTATTATTGGTATTAGAGAAATCACACAATCTGGTATTATCTTGCGCGATGGCAACTAGTAATCCAACACACAAGCAAACAGAAAAAGGGCAAGCGAAAAAAGAGAGGAGAAGATTGGGAAAGAGAGGGCAAATAAAACGGCAAGGGTGAAATGGGGGAGAGGAAAACGAGAGGCAAATGGCAAATAATGTAAATGCGAGGGAGATGAGTTTGTGATGGGTACTTGGTATGTCTTGACTTGAGAGAAGACCTCCCCGACAATGGCGCCAGAAATCCTTCTTGCTATGTCTTGAGCTTGCGTTCGTTTTTCTTGAAGAGGAAAGGGTGATGCAGCAAAGTAGCATAAGTATTTCTCTCAGTTTTTGACAACCAAGGTATCAATCCAGTAGGAGGCTCCTCAGAAGTCCCACGCACCTACACAAACAAACAAAGAACTCGCAACCAACGCAATAAAGGGGTTGTCAATCCCTTCACGGCCACTTGCGAAAGTGAGATCTGATAGAGAGAGTATGATAAGATAAATATATTTTTGGTATTTTATAATATAGATGCGAAAAGTAAAGATGCAAATAAAAGTAGATTAAAAGCTTATATGATAAAAGATAGACCCGGGGGCCATATGTTTCACTAGTGGCTTCTCTCAAGATAGTATAAGTATTACGGTGGGTGAACAAATTACTGTCGAGCAATTGATAGAAAAGCGAATAATTATGAGATTATCTAGGCATGATCATGTATATAGGCATCACATCCGTGACAAGTAGACCGACTCCTGCCTGCATCTACTACTATTACTCCACACATCGACCGCTATCCAGCATGCATCTAGAGTATTAAGTTCATAAGAATAGAGTAACGCATTAAGAAAGATGACATGATGCAGAGGAATAAACTCAAGCAATATGATATAAACCCCATCTTTTTATCCTCGATGGCAACAATACAATACGTGCCTTGCAACCCTTTCTGTCACTGGGTAAGGACACCGCAAGACTGAACCCAAAGCTAAGCACTTCTCCCATGGCAAGAAAGATCAATCTAGTAGGCCAAACCAAACTGATGATTCGAAGAGACTTGCAAAGATAACTCAACCATACATAAAAGAATTCAGAGGAGATTCAAATATTTGTCATAGATAAACTTGATCATAAACCCACAATTCATCGGATCTCTACAAACACACCGCAAAAAGAGTTACATCAAATAGATCTCCACAAGAGAGGGGGAGAACATGGTATTGAGATCCAAGAAGAGATAAGAAGCCATCTAGCTAATAACTATAGACCCGAAGGTCTATGGTAAACGACTCACAACTCATTGGAAGGGTTATGGTGTTGATGTAGAAGCCCTCCGTGGTCGATTCCCCCTCCAGCGGAGCGCCGGTGAAGGCTCCAAGATGGGATCTCGCGGATACAGAAGGTTACGATGGTGGAAATTGTTTTTCGTTGGCTCCCTGGATGTTTTCGGGGTACGTAGGTATATATAGGAGGAAGAAGTACGTCGGTGGCCGCCCGAGGGGCCCAGGAGACAGGGGCGCGCCCTGTAGGGGTGGGCGCGCCCTCCTATCTCCTGGCCGCCTCGATTGCTTCTTGACTTGCACTCCAAGTCCTTTGGATCATGTTCGTTCCAAAAATCACGCTCCCGAAGGTTTCATTCCATTTGGATTTCGTTTGATATTCCTTTTCTTTGAAATACTGAAATAGGCAAAAAATAGCAATACAGGTTGGGCCTTCGGTTAGTAGGTTAGTCCCAAAAATGATATAAATGTGTAAAATAAAGCCCATAAACATCCAAAAAGGGTAATATAATAGGATGGAACAATCAAAAATTATAGATACGTTGGAGACGTATCACATGCCTGTTGTTTCTGTTAAAATAGGAGATCATTGTTATCATGGCTTATGTGATATGGGTGCTAGTGTGAGTGCAATTCCTCATTCCTTATACAAAGAAATTATGCATGATATTGCACCTGCTGAAATAGAAGGTATTGATGTTACAATTAAGCTTGCCAATAGATACACTATTTCAGCAATTGGGATTGTTAGAGATGTTGAAGTCTTGTGTGGGAAAATTTAATATCCTACAGATTTTCTTGTTCTTGGTTCCCCACAAGATGAATTTTGTCCCATTATGTTTGGTAGACCCTTCTTGAATATTGTTAATGCTAAGATAGACTGCAAAAAGGATATTGTTACTGTTGGTTTAGGGGATATGTCTCATGATTTTAATTTTGCTAAATTTTGTAGACAACCCCATGATAAAGAATTAGTCCCACTCTATGCCAGCACAAAATAAAATTGGGGAAAGATGCTAAACCAGTTGTTGATCATCAACGACGGTTAAATCCTAAGATGAAAGAAGTGGTAAGAAATGAAATACCAAAGCTTCTGGAGGCAGGTATAATTTATCCCGTCGCTGATAGACAGTGGGTAAGTCATGTCCATTGTGTCCCTAAAAAGGGAGGTATTACTGTTGTTCCTAATGATAAGGATGAATTGATCCCACAAAGAATTGTTACAGGTTATAGAATGGTAATTGATTTCCGCAAATTAAATAAAGCTACTAGAAAAGATCATTACCCTCTACCTTTTATTGATCAAATGCTAGAAAGATTATCCAAACTTACACATTTTTGCTTTCTAGATGGTTATTCTGGTTTCTCTCAAATACATGTGTCACAAGAGGATCAGGAAAAGACCACTTTTACTTGCCCTTTCGGTACTTTTGCTTATAGATGTATGCCTTTTGGTTTATGTAATGCACCTGCTACCTTTCAAAGATGTATGACTGCTATATTCTCTGACTTTTGTGAAAAGATAGTTGACATTTTCATGGATGATTTCTCCATTTATGGAACTTCTTTTGACGATTGCTTAAGCAACCTTGATCGAGTTTTGCAGAGATGTGAAGAAACTAATCTTGTCTTGAATTGGGAGGAGTGCCACTTTATAGTTAATGAAGGTATTGTCTTGGGGCATAAAATTTCAGAAAGAGGTATTGAAGTTGATAAAGCTAAAGTAGATGCTATTTAAAACATGTCGTGTCCTAAAGATATCAAAGGTATAAGAAGTTTCCTTGGTCATGTTGGTTTCTATAGGAGGTTTATTAAAGACTTCTCTAAAATTTCTAGGCCTCTCTCTAATCTCTTGCAAAAAGATGTTCCTTTTGTTTTTGATGATGATTATGTAGATGCATTTGAAATACTTAAGAAAGCCTTGATTTCTGCACCTATTGTTCAGCCACCTGATTGGAATTTACCCTTTGAAATTGTGTGTGATGCTAGTGATTTTGTTGTAGGTGCTACTCTAGGACAAAGAGTTGATAAGAAATTAAATGTTATCCAATACACTAGTAAAACTCTAGACAGTGCCCAGAGAAATTATGCTACTACTGAAAAAGAATTTGTAGCAATTGTATTTGCTTGTGATAAGTTCAGACCTTATATTGTTGATTCCAAACTAACTGTTCACACTGATCATGCTGTATACCTTATGGAAAAGAAAGATGCTAAACCTAGACTTATTAGATGGGTTCTCTTGCTACAAGAATTTGATTTGCATATTATTGATAGAAAGGGAGCTGAGAACCCCGTTGTAGACAACTTGTCTAGGTTAGAAAATGTTCTTGTTGACCCACTACCTATTGATGATAGCTTTCCTGATGAACAATTAGCTATCATAAATGCTTCTTGTACTGGTCCATGGTATGCTGATTATGCTAATTACATTGTTGATAAATATATACCACCTAGTTTCACATATCAGCAAAAGAAAAATTTCTTCTATGATTTATGACCTTACTTTTGGGATGACCCACACCTTCATAAAGAAGGAGTAGATGGTGTTATTAGACGGTGTGTACCTAAGCATGAACAGGAACAGATCCTACGCAAGTGTCACTCCGAGGCTTACGGAGGACACCACGCTGGAGATAGAACTGGACATAAGGTATTGCAATCCGGTTTTTATTGGCCTACTCTTTTCAAAGATGCCTATCGGTGTCAAAACCGGTGGATCTCGGGTAGGGGGTCCCGAACTGTGCGTCTAGGCGGATGGTAACAGGAGACAAGGGACACGATGTTTTACCCAGGTTCGGGCCCTCTTGATGGAGGTAAAACCCTACGTCCTGCTTGATTAATATTGATGATGTGTGTTACAAGAGTGGATCTACCATGAGATCAAGGAGGCTAAACCCTAGAAGCTAGCCTATGGTATGATTGTTGTTCGTCCTATGGACTACATCCATCCGGTTTATATAGACACCGGAGAGGGCTAGGGTTACACAAAGTCGGTTACAAAGGTAGGAGATCTACATATCCGTATTGCCAAGCTTGCCTTCCACGCCAAGGAAAGTCTCATCCGGACACGGGATGAAGTCTTCAATCTTGTATCTTCATAGTCTTGGAGTCCGGCCGATGATGATAGTTCGGCTATCGGGACACCCCCTAGTCCGGGAGTCCCTCAGTAGCCCCTGAACCAGGCTTCAATGACGACGAGTCCGGCGCGCATATTGTCTTCAGCATTGCAAGGCAGGTTCCTCCTCCGAATAGTTTATAGAAGATTGTGAACACCAGGATAGTGTCCGGCTCTGCAAAAATAAATTCCACGTACCACCGTATAGAGAATAACATTACACAAGATCAATCTGCTGATGTATTTCGTGGCGTGACGTGCACCACTACCAAGCCTTTACTCAAATTGTTTTTATTGTTCCACCTCAGCGCGTTTAGCGAAGCGGTTTCCTTGGCACGTCTTGTCGAAGCAGAGATCGTGTTCCCCTTATTCCGGGATTCCCATCAATACGGACGTGGGTAACCCAACCGTGCCATTGATTGTGACGCTTGGGAGATAACGAGTTTTACCAGGCCGGGGGGGACACATGTTTTTGTCCGCCCATATAAGGGGATAAAGATCCAACCCTTTTACCTACGCCTTCTTCCTCCTTGGCTTATCCATCTCCGCAAACTCGAGCTCCAGCGCCCAAGCCCGCACTTCTCACCTCAACCTCCTCCAACTATGTCCGGAGCGGGATGCAAGTGGATGGCCTCCTCCGTTACGGAGGAGCAGATCTAGAAGCTGCGCAATGCCGGATATCTGTCCAGCGACATCGCGCACCGACTCCCCGACGAGGGAGAGCTCATCCCCACCCCAGGCCCCATGAGAGGGTAGTATTTCTTCTCCATTTCCTCCGTGGACTGTGCTTCCCACTTCATCCCTTTGTCCGAGGACTCATGTTCTACTACGGCCTGGATTTCCATGATCTGGCCCCGAATTTCATCCTCAACCTCTCAGCGTTTATCGTCGTGTGCGAGGCCTTCCTCTGCATCCAGCCCCACTTCGGCTTGTGGCTCAAGACCTTCAGTGTCAAGCCGAAGGTTGTGAAGGGCAGCCAAGCGGAGTGCGGAGGCGCCATGGTGGGCAGGATGTCCCACGTTACATGGCTGGAGGGCACTTTCATGGAAACCATTAAGGGGTGGCAATCGGGGTGGTTCTACATCACCGAGCCGCGTGACCCTGATTGGGCAGTGGCCCCCGAATTCAGATCCGGCATCCCTACACGGCTCACCTCCTGGAAAGAGAGTGGCTGGATCTGGGGGGATTCGGAGGAGCTGACCGGACTCCAAGCCTGTATCTAGAAGCTGGTGGACAAGAAGCTCAAGCTTGTCAACGTAGTCCAGGTCATGCTCATCCGCTGGATTCTCCCGTGCCAACGACGGGGTTTCAACATGTGGGAGTTTGATCCGGTGCAGCACCAGACCCTAAGCGGGCTCTTCGACACTACGTACGAAGATGTCTGGAAGGTGCTATTCAAGGGCGCCGAGGCTCCCGCATCCGCTACCGAAGATCGCGGATTCCGCTCGCAGCGTCCGGCTGACGAGGTAAGTGATTATGCCACTTGTTTTCCATAGTTTGACTCTATGCGGGATCTAAACTCCCTTTACCTTTGACAGGACTGGCTGGCGAAGGCCGAACGGACTATCTGTCCGGCTCCATTGCCAGAGACCCAGCGGACGCCCGCCTAACGGGGCTGCTTGCTCCGGCACCCCACGTGGTGCCGGAGAAGAAGGCCAAGAAGAAGGCCATGGGGACTCGAAAGAGTTCCCGTTTTCAGGTGCTATCGGATGATGAATCCGAGGCCGACTCCTCCCACCAAGGCGAGGAGGAGAAGAAGAAAGCCTCTCCCCCAGCGGGGGGAGGGAAGAAAAGGAAGGCCTCCCCAACAAGGGAGGCCGAAGGGTCCAAGAAGGGGAAAACTCTTCCCCCCGACTACTCTGCCAACGCCAGTGATGACGACGAGGACTGGCCTCCAAGGGCCAAGCCCCTGGCGAGATCGTAAGTGTCCAGACTCCCGAATAACTTCAAGGTTTTTTCCCTTTCGTCACATAATGTTTTTCTAATGCCGCATACAACCCTGCAGTCCGCCCAAGGATGATTTTCCTGTTTCATCGAGCGGGTCCTTGGGTGCGTCGGATATGGATTCCCTTCCGACTGCCTCTACCCCCCGTGCCGCGGACGATGCCGAGGTGGGATCCCAGGAAGGGACCCACCAGGAGGAGGAGGCCCCGGAGGTGTCACAGGACAACCTCCCGTACTTTGCACCGGACTCGCCACCGGAACCCACAGTGGCTCCAGAGTCCGGTGGGCGACCACTTCTCAAGAAGGGCAAGACCGTGACGCCGGCTGCCTCCGTCCAACCGGAGGTGCCGGATAATTTGTTGGAGGCGCTCAACGGCGCCTCCATCAAAGAGGAACACCGCACTGTTATGAGTGCTGTGATTCAGAAGGTTCAGCTCACCAAGAGCGGGCTGACCGAAGCCTGCAGCAGCCTTCTAACAGGCTTTGAGGTAAGAATTTCGATATATGTAAAATGGTACCGCATAGACAGTAGCCCCTGATGCTCGGTTCGGTGTTTGGAAAGAAAAGCCGGACTGAGGATCTTTAAAAAGATATACGCAGGAGTCATTAAAAATATGTCAATATGGGATTGCAGGCTGTGCTACTGACGTCGAGCCTCGAGCGGTCCGAGAACGAGCTCGGCCATGCCAAGAAGAAGCTCGAGGAAAAAGAAGGTGAGTAATACCTTATTAAAATTGTACCTTACAGAAAAGGATTTGGTTGCAAGAAAAATGACAAGGATAACATGGGTATTGCAGGGGCCACTAACGAGGTGGCGACCCTGAAGGAGGCGGTGGCCGCGGCCGAACGCAATGCGGCCGCGGAGCGCACCGAGCGAGAGAAGCAGGAGGCACGGGTGGCGGAGGTACAACAAGAGCTCCAGGATCTCGTGAAAAAACATGAGAGCTTGGAGCGTGACTCGAAGACTCGAGAGTCTGAGCTTGCAATGGCTCTTGAGAGTGCCAAAGCCGCTAAGGCCGAAGCCTACAAGGCCCTCCAGGAGATTGAGGCGGTGAAGAAAATAGCAGTGGGTAAGGCATTTTTCATGCAAAGTAAGCATGTGAGTGTTAATTACCTATTGCTTACCCGAATTCGGAGCTCTCCAGGAGCGTTCGCAGATCTTCCTCGCAGCGTGTCTGATGCTGCCGCATTCTACCGGGCCGAGGAGGGGAGCTCGATGAAGAAGGTCTTCTGGTCTCAGTATGCTGAGGCCGGACATCCGGTGCCCCTTAGCGACCAGCTGAAGCAGCTGGTCGAGCTCCACAAGGCGGCCGAACAGGCCATGAAGGGCCTCATAGTTCGGCTGTGGCCTAAGGAGGCCATGCCTGGGAGCTACTTCGGCCTGGTGCGGCGGCTGGTGGATGCGTGCCCGTGGGTTGAAGTCATCAAGCACTCCGCTTGCATTGAGGGTGCCCGTCGGGCCCTTGCCTGCGCAAAGGTGCACTGGGGCAAGATGGATGCCCAGAAGCTCGCGACGGACCCGCCACCGGAGGGCAAGGAGCATCGCATGCCCGAGATGTATTATAAGAGTGTGCTGAAGGGCGCCCGCACTATTGCGGGTGAGTGCTCCAAAGATGTAATATTTGAGTAGACTCGCATTTTGTTATCCTGTGCGCTGAAAACTTAGTTCATATGCGCTAAGCAACGCTTGTTAATTTAAAATATTACCTTCTGTGCGGCTGTTTATCAAATCTGAGAGATGGCAAGTCGTCGGCTTCAGCCCCCGTGCCACGAGTGCTGGGGTGTTCGAGATAAACTTGAGTGCTCTTGTTCCCATTTTTGGGTCCATCTAGGGAGGCGCTCAACACAGCGAACAAGGCAACCAGACTTATAATGCTTGAACACTCTCACTTAGCCATAGAATTCTATAATTTTAAATTTCGGCGAAGCCCCTAGTCTTCGGAAGGCCGAATTTGGGGCGCTATCCACGCCTGGGCCGGACAGTATCTGGCTCCTCGCTCTAAGCGGCATAAGTCTTTAAGGACTCGCAAAAAACCTCTCGAACAGGGACCAGCTCTCGCCTCATCATGACGGTCAGTTTTAGCTTTCTCCACTGAGGCGTTAACCCAGCTCAACTGGGGCGCAATCGCAGTGGTTCTCCCAGTGCTACCTTAGCCGATATAACGGAATGTAAGGTACCAAAACATGGGAGCCGGGCAAACCCAACTATTGACCCAAGACATGATTCGGAGCCGATGCATATAGTGCTATAAGTTCGGGGTGCCGCACTTGTGAAAGTGTTTGGACTCATCACACCATAATGCGGGAAACATAAGCCCCTGGTGTATATTAGCCGTACCAAAGTGTACGGATGCAACATGCCGTAAATGAACATATGTATGAAAAAGAAATGCAATTATAAGCAAAAAAGGTGCTGCATTGTTTTATTCAATAAGTGCTGCTATGAATGCAGAACGATACAAATAGTGCGATAAGCAAGGGATGGGACTGTTAAACATGTCCCCCTCCAGGGGTAGGCTGCGGATTGGTGTATAAAAATGCTCGTAATGGAGACCACCTGTATATTCGTTGTAGCCTTTATCCTTCCGTGGCTGTTGCATTGTGAGTTCGGCAGGTCTGCTGCCGGACAGGGCCTCTGACAAACGGAGTCCTGTGGGTAAAAAAATAAAAGGTAAAAAGAAAAGAAGAAAAAAAAGAACGACACACTTAAGAGCCCCTGGTGTGGTTGAGCCACAGTCTGGGCTTGTCGTGATCGTGCCCCTCTCCCCATGCCCATGGTATCTTCAGAGCGTAATGGTGTACGCGAAGGACCTGTTTTGACGTTTCGCAGGGACTGGGGTGGGGGCCGCACTGCTACGCATGCTCGGAACATGCCAGGTGGTCTTGTTGTAAGTTACTCCGGGCGCGCTTAGCTATGTCCGGCCGCTTAACGGCCAGACTCGAGAATTGCCTTAAGAGGCTGCATTGCACTTCTGCCGCGAGAGCCTCTGTATGTTCCTCCGTGCAGAGAGAACATTCAGTGTTTCCGTTGCCCGTGATGACTCCTCGAGGGCCTAGCATCTTGAGCTTGAGGTATGCATAGTGCGGCACCACGTTGAACTTTGCGAACGCGGTACGTCCGAGCAGGGCATGATAGCCACTGTGGAACGGGACTATGTCGAAGATTAACTCCTCACTTCGGAAGTTATCCGGGGATCCGAAGACCACTTCCAGTGTAATTGAGCCTGTACAATTGGCTTCTACACCTGGTATGACGCCTTTAAAGGTCGTCTTGGTTGGTTTAATCCTTGAGGGGTCTATGCTCATTTTGCGCACTGTATCCTGATAGAGCAGGTTCAGGCTGCCGCCGCCGTCCATTAGGACTCTTGTGAGGTGAAACCCGTCGACGATTGGGTCTAGAACCAATGCGGTGAATCTGCCGCGGTGGATGCTGGTGGGGTGGTCCCTTCGGTCAAAAGTGATCGGGCAGGAGGACCATGGATTGAACTTCGGGGCAACTGGCTCCATCGTGTAGACATCCCTGAGTGCACGCGTCCGCTCCCTTTTGGGTATGTGCATTGCGTATATCATGTTCACCGTCCGCACCTGTGGGGGGAAGCCCTTCTGTCCTCTGTTGTTCGGCGGTCGGGTCTCTTCCTCGTCATCGCTATGCAGCCCCTTGTCATTGTTTTCGGCAATTAACTTGCCTGCCTGCTTGAATACCCAACAGTCCCTGTTGGTGTGGTTAGCTGGCTTTTCGGGGGTGCCGTGTATCTGGCACAAGCGGTCGAGTATTCGGTCCAAATTGGACGGACCTGGAGTAGTTCTTTTGAATGGCTTTTTCTGCTGACCGGGTTTAGAGCCTCTGAATCCGGCATTGACTGCCATATCCTCACTATTGTCGCCGTTAATGCGGTGTTTGTTTTTGTTACGATGCGGCCTACCATTTCGGTCCTTGAAATCCGGACTGCCAGAATTTTTGCTGAGGTTGTTGCTGCATGCTAGCCAGCTGTCCTCACCCGCGCAGAAGCGGGTCATGAGTGATGTGAGGGCTGCCATGGATTTTGGCTTTTCCTGTCCCAGGTGCCGGGCAAGCCACTCGTCGCGGATGTTATGCTTGAAGGCCGCGAGGGCCTCTGCATCCGGACAGTCGATGATTTGGTTTTTCTTGGTTAAGAACCATGTCCAGAATTGTCTGGCCGATTCGTCTGGCTGCTGAAATATGTGGCTTAGGTCATCAGCGTCTGGTGGTCGCACATAAGTGCCCTGGAAGTTATCGATGAATGTGGCTTCCAAGTCCTCCCAACTCCCAATTGACTGTGCTGGCAAGCTGTTGAGCCAATGCCGGGCTGGTCCTTTAAGCTTGAGGGGGAGGTATTTGATGGCGTGAAGATCGTCACCGCGGGCCATGTGGATGTGAAGGAGATAGTCTTCGATCCAAACCGCGGGGTCTGTTGTGCCATCGTAGGATTCAATATTGACGGGTTTAAACCCTTCGGGGATTTGATGATCCATTACTTCATCTGTGAAGCATAGTGGGTGTACGGCGCCTCTGTACTGGGCGATATCACGACGGAGCTCAAGGGAGCTTGGTCTATTTTGTTCGGCCCGGCCGGACTTACTTTGTCCGGCGTGACGGTTGTCGTCACGTATCGTGAGATGCCCACGTGATCCATAGATCGATCTTGATTGTCTTGCCTTATCCTCCAATACATCTCGCAAGTCCGGAGCATTCCCCTGTGGCCGTGTGATTTTTGAGCGATGCCGGGGTACTGGTCTAGTGAAGGGCCTAGAGGCCTCTCTGTCGCGACCACGGGGTGGTCGGTCAGCCGTATTGTCTCCTGGTGATGCGGGTTCATACGCCTCCTCCTCTAATCGGGGGAGCAGCTTGCGTTTAGGGTAGCTTTTGGAGGGGCGTTCGAGCTCATGCTCTTCGGTCGCGAGGACTTCGGTCCATCTGTCGGCTAGCAGATCTTGATCAGCTCTAAGCTGTTGCTGCTTTTTCTTAAGGCTGTTCGCCGTGGCCATAAACCTGCGTTTAAAACGCTCTTGTTCGACAGGATCCTCAGGCACGACGAATTCGTCATCGTCGAGGCTCGCTTCATCTCCGGAGGGAGGCATATGATCCTCTACCTCTTCTTCTGCCGCTCTCTCGTGAGGGCTGGCCTCTTCGTCCTCCTGCGCTTGATCTTGCTGGAGTGGGTTGTCTTCGACATTGTTCGGTGTGTTGTTATCTCCGGTGCCGGAGTCTTCATTCTTGCTATGGCGGGATTTAGAGCGGCGCCGCTGACGCTGGCGCTTGGGCTGCTTTTTGGAGGGGTCATCCTCCTTCGTTCCTTCGCCATTCCCATCTTTTGGGATATCCACCATGTATATGTCATATGACGAGGTGGCTGTCCAGTGCCCAGTAGGCGCCGGTTCCTGGTCGTCTCCGGCATCGTCGTTCATACCGTCGATGTCTTCGGAGTCGTAGTCTAGCATGTCGGTTAGATCGTCGACAGCGGCTACCAAGTGGGTGGTGGGTGGGGTTTGAATTTCTTCGTCGTTCGCATCCCAACCGTCCTGACCGCAGTCCGGCCAGGGCTCTTCTGATAACGAGAGATACTTTAGCAAACTCAAGATGTCGCCGAAAGGTGAGTGTTGAAAGATGTCCGCTGCGGTGAACTCCATGATCAGCGCCCAATCGGATTCGACCGGGGAGGGCGCGGGAGGTTCGGAGTCCGGCACCTCGGAGTCACGAGCTTTATGAGGGACAAAATCAGTGTTCGGGTCTATCGCCGTAGAGGTTGCAGCCCCCGAGGCGATGTCTAGGCATCCGTCCTCGATCTGCGCAGCCGGCTCCGGATTAAAGATCGGAGCGGTTTCGAGTGCGGCCTCCAGGGTACTGTCCGGCTGCAGAGCTAAATCATGCTCACCATGACAGTGCGGCACGCTCGGCTGTGGCTCGAATCCATCGAGGATCAAGTCCCCGCGGATGTCAGCCGTGAATTTCAAACTTCCAAATCTGACCCGACGGCCAGGGGCATAACTTTCGATCTGCTCCAGTTGGCCAAGCGAATTGGCCCGCAGTGCGAAGCCGCAGAATACGAAGATCTGTCCGGGGAGGAAGGTCTCACCCTGGACTGCGTCGTTGATGATGATTGAAGAAGCCATCGAGCCTATCGGTGACGGTGCAGAGGAACTCTCAATGAAAGCACCAATGTCGGTGTCAAAACCGGCGAATCTCGGTAGGGGGTCCCGAACTGTGCGTCTAGGCGGATGGTAACAGGAGACGAGGGACACGATGTTTTTACCCAGGTTCGGGCCCTCTTGATGGAGGTAAAACCCTACGTCCTGCTTGATTAATATTGATGATGTGTGTTACAAGAGTGGATCTACCACGAGATCAAGGAGGCTAAACCCTAGAAGCTAGCCTATGGTATGATTGTTGTTCGTCCTATGGACTACAGCCATCCGGTTTATATAGACACCAGAGAGGGCTAGGGTTACACAAAGTCGGTTACAAAGGTAGGAGATCTACATATCCGTATCGCCAAGCTTGCCTTCCACGCCAAGGAAAGTCCCATCTGGACACGAGACGAAGTCTTCAATCTTGTATCTTCATAGTCTTGGAGTCCGGGCGATGATTATAGTTCGGCTATCCGGACACTCCCTAGTCCGGGACTCCCTCAATGCCCATAAGTTTGTCTTGTCTTGTGATGAATGCCAAAGAATTGGTAATATTAGTAGACGTCAAGAAATGCCTATGAACTATTCACTTGTTATTGAACCATTTGATGTTTGAGGCTTTGATTATATGGGACCTTTTCCTTCCTCTAATGGGTATACACATATTTTGGTTGTTGTTGATTACGTTACTAAGTGGGTAGAAGCTATTCCAACTAGTAGTTCTGATCATAACACTTCAATTAAGATGCTTAAAGAATTTATTTTTCCGAGGTTTGGAGTCCCTAGATATTTAATGACTGATGGTGGTTTACACTTTATTCACGGTGCTTTTCGTAAAATGCTTGCTAAGTATGATGTTAATCATAGAATTGCATCTCCATATCATCCTCGGTCTAGTGGTCAAGTAGAATTGAGTAATAGAGAAATTAAATTGATCCTACAAAAGACTGTTAATAGATATAGAAAGAATTGGTCCAAGAAACTTGATGATGCATTTTGGGCCTATAGAACTGCATATAAAAATCCTATGGGTATGTCTCCGTATAAAATGGTTTATGGAAAAGCATGTCACTTACCTCTCAAACTAAAACATAAGGCATATTGGGCTATTAAAGAGCTCAATTATGATTTCAAACTTGCCGGTGAGAAGAGGTTATTTGACATTATCTCACTTGATGAATGGACAACCCAAGCCTATGAGAATGCCAGGTTGTTTAAAGAAAAAGTTAAAAGATGGCATGACAAAAGGATACAAAAGCGTGAGTTTAATGTAGGTGATTATGTTTTGCTATACAACTCTCGGTTAAGATTTTTTGCAGGCAAACTTCTCTCTAAATGGGAAAGGCCTTACGTTATCGAGGAAGTCAATCGTTCCGGTGCCATAAAAATCAACAACACCGAAGGCAAAAATCCTAAGGTGGTAAACGGTCAAAGAATCAAACATTATATCTCAGGTAATCCCATAAATGTTGAAACCAATGTTATTAACACCATAACCCCAGAGGAGTACATAAGGGACACTTTCCAGAATGTTTCAGACTCCGAAAAGGCATAGGTATGTGGTACGGTAAGTAAACCGACTCCAAAAGTGTTCAAATAGCAAATTTTCTCCGTTTTGGAATATTTAAAAAATTAGGAAAATTAAAAGTAGTCTGAAAGAGACACGAGGCATCCACGAGGGTGGAGGGTGCGTCCTACCCCCCTGGGCGCGTGCCCCTGCCTTGTGGCCACCTCGTGTGCCCTCCAGACTCCGTTTTCTTGCACGCTACTTCTTATGGTCGGTAAAAAATCGTTATATAATCTCCAAAGGTTTTGACCACCGTACCACGACAAAATCTCCTATTTTTGTTCTAAGCTATTTTCTGCCAGAGTTTCTCAAGGTCAGGCATCATGTCGTCCCCCTCCTCCAAAAACGTGGTGACGATGCTTGGCTAATGAAGATAGAGACGAAGCGAGAAAAAATCAGGGAAATCAAGAAGGTGACAAGATCAAGAAAGCAGCGGAAGATCAAGTCTCGACAGTTGAAGAAGAAGACGTCCTTCAACCTTACTACAATCATCTCACCTCTACTGGAATTGAAGCTTTCAAGATGATTGAAATAGTTCACATACAAAACAAGTATCTCACGCGTGAAAATATTTTGTTACAAGAGCATATCACCGCACTCAAGGGTATTATCTGCAAGTTGGAGCATCTCCTACGCTCGATGTGCAACCCTACATCATCAACAACTCCATCATCACCACCTCCGAAGAAAGAGACATAAATACATGGGTATGGGCACTCCCCTTGGCAACTGCCAAGCTTGGGGGAGGTGCCCCGGTATCGTATCACCATCACACTTCTATCTTTATCGTTTTTTCTTAGTTCGATCCTTTTGGTTATATCTTGATCTAGTAGAATAAAGTTTAGTACGATCTAGCTTTGAGTTTTGTTTTGATCTCTATCTATGTAATTGAGTCTGTGAGTTATATAATAAAGAGGAGTTTTGACTTGAGGGCTTTGCTATTTTGTTATGATCTTGAGGGAATAAAAGAAAGCGAAATAAAAAGATCATATTGATCTTATGGAAAGTTGTAAAGAGTATGATGAATAAAAGTTGTTGAGAGTTGACAAACATAGTTTTGGTCATCGCTGCAATTAATAGGAAGTAATAAAGAAAGAGAGGTTTTCACATATAATTAGACTATCTTGGACATCTTTTATGATTGTGAGCACTCATTAAAATATGACATGCTAAAAAGTTGATGTTGGACAAGGAAGACAATGTAATGAGTTATGTTTTCTTATATCTGAAAAAGTTATATTGTCATGGATCATCCAATATGTTGAGCTTTCCTTCCCCCTCATGCTAGCCAAATTCTTTGTACCAAGTAGAGATACTACTTGTGCTTCCAAACATCCCTAAACCCAGTTTTGCCATGAGAGTCCACCATACCTACCTATGGATTGAGTAAGATCCTTCAAGTAAGTTGTCATCGATGCAAGCAATAAAAATTGCTCTCTAAATATGTATGATCTATTAGTGTGAAGAAAATAAGCTTTATACGAGCTTGTGATATGGAAGAAATAAAAGCGACGGACTGCATAATAAAGGTCCTTATCACAAGTGGAAATATAAAGTGATGTTCTTTTGCATTAAGATTTTGTGCATCCAACCATAAAAGCGCATGACAACCTCTGCTTCCCTCTGCGAAGGGCCTATCTTTTATTTTCACCCTCTACCCTTATACAAGAGTCATGTTGATCTTCACCTTTCCTTTTTACACTTTATCCTTTGGCAAGGACTATGTGTTGGAAAGATCCTGATATATATATCCACTTGGATGTAGGTTTTCATAAAGTATTATTGTTGACATTACCCTTGAGGTAAAAGGTTGGGAGGCGAAACTATAAGCCCCTATCTTTCTCTGTGTCCGATTGAAACTTTGTACCCATAAATATCGCGTGAGTGTTAGCAATTGTGAAAGACTAAATGATAGTTGAGTATGTGGACTTGCTGAAAAGCTCTTATATTGACTCTTTCCGATGTTATGATAAATTGCATTTGCTTCAATGACTAAGATCATTGTTTGTTAGTTTTCAATGAAGTTTCTGATTCATACTTTACATTGTGAATAGATTGTTACTTAAGCATAAGAAATCATATGACAATATATGTTGTTGTTCTAAAGATGATCATGATGCCCTCATGTCCATATTTTATTTTATCGACACCTCTATCTCTAAACATGTGGACATATTTTTCGATATCGGCTTTTGCTTGAGGACAAGCGAGGTCTAAGCTGGAGGGAGTTGATACGTCCATTTTGCATCATGCTTTTATATCAATATTTATTTCATTATGGGCTGTTATTACATGTTATGTCACAATACTTATGCTTTTTATCTCTTATTTTATAAGGTTTACATGAAGAGGGAGAATGCCGCAGCTGGAATTCTGGGCTGGAAAAGGAGCAAATATTAGAGACATATTCTACACAACTCCAAAAGTCCTGAAACTCCATGAAACTCAGTCTTCGAATATATTAAAAATATTGGGCAAAGAAAGCACCAGAGGGGGGCCACCCACCAGCCACGAGGGTGGAGGGCGCGCCCTACCCCCTGGGCATGCTCCCTTGCCTCGTGGGCCACCTGGCAGGCCCCCATGTCCATCTTCCGCTATATGGTGTCTTTTGCCCTGGAAAAAAGCATATTAAAGCTTTCGGGACGAAGAGCCGCCATCTCGAGGCGGAACCTGGGCATGACCAATCTAGTGCTCCGGCGGAGCTGTTATGCCGTGGAAACATCCCTTCGAGAGGGGGAAATCGTCACCATCGGCATCACCATCGATACTCTCATCGAGAGGGGTCAATCTCCATCAACATCTTCACAGCACCATCTACTCTCAAACCCTAGTTCATCTCTTGTATCCGATCTTTGTCTCAAAACCTCATATTGGTACATGTGGGAGTAGTGTTGATTACTCCTTGTAGTTGATGCTAGTTTGTTTATTCGATGGAAGATCATATGTTCAGATCCTTAATGCGTATTAATACCCCTCTGATTATGAACATGAATATGATTTGTGAGTAGTTACGTTTGTTCCTGAGTACATGGGAGAAGTCTTGTTATAAGTAATCATGTGAATTTAGTATTTGTTCAATATTTTGATGAGATGTATGTTGTCTCTCCTCTAGTGGTGTTATGTGAATGTCGACTACATGACACTTCACCATTGTTTGGGCCTAGGGGAAGGCATTGGGAAGTAATAAGTAGATGATGGGTTGCTAGAGTGATAGAAGTTTAAACCCTAGTTTATGCGTTGCTTCGTAAGGGGCTGATTTGGATCCATATGTTTCATGCTATGGTTAGGTTTACCTTAATTCTTCTTTCGTAGTTGCGGATGCTTGCGAGAGGGGTTAATCATAAGTTGTATGCTTTTCCAAGGAAGGGCAGTACCCAAGCACCGGTCCGCCCACATATCAAATTATCAACGTAACGAACGCGAATCGTATGAGCGTGATGAAAACTAGCTTCACAGTAATTCCCATGTGTCCTTGGGAGCGCTTTGCTTTATATAAGAGTTTGTCCAGGCTTGTCTTTTGCTGTAAAAATGATTGATCCACCTTGCTTCACCTTGTTTACTTTTGTTACTTGTTACCCATTACGAATTACCTTATCACAGAACTATTTGTTACCGATAATTTCAGTGCTTGTAGAGAATACCTTACTGAAAACCGCTTGTCATTTCCTTCTGCTCCTCGTTGGGTTCGACACTCTTACTTATCGAAAGGACTACGATAGATCCCCTATACTTTTGGGTCATAAAGACTCTTTTCTGGTGCCGTTGCCAGGGAGTGAAGCACCTTTGGTAAGTGGAACTTGGTAAGGAAACATTTATATAGTGTGCTGAAATTTACTATCACTTATTACTATGGAAAATAATCCTTTTAGGGGCTTGTTTGGGGTATCTTCACCCGACCGGAAGTGCAAAGAATTTCTCCTCAACCTACTAAACCCACTGAAAACATTTACTTTGAAATTCCTTCGGGTATGATAGAGAAAAAGCTAGCTAATCCCTATATAGGAGATGGAACATTACATCCCAATATGCACCTAATCTATGTGGATGAAGTTTGTGGATTATTTAAGCTTGCAGGTATGCCTGAGGATCTCGTCAAGAAGAAGGTCTTCCCTTTATCTTTGAAGGGAAAGTCATTGACATGGTTTAGGCTATGTGATGATATTGGATCAGAAAAGACTCAATTAATATTCATGAATAATCTGATCATAAGCTCACAATTCATCATATCCCAATAAACACACCTCAAAAGATGATTACATTGAATAGAACTCCAAGGACATCGATGAGAACATTGTATTGGAGATCAAAGAGAGAGAAGAAGGCATCTATTTACTAGCTATGGACCCGTAGGTCTTTGGTGAACTACTCACGCATCACCAGAAGGGCAACAAGAATGATGAAGCCCTCTGTGATCAATTCCCCCTCAGGTAGAGTGCCGAAAAAGGCCTCTAGATGGATCACAGAAGAACAGAAACTTGCGGTGGAGGAAAAAGTGTTTCGGGTGGCTCTTTGGTATAATGGGAATATTTGGTAATTTATAGAGGTGGAATTAGGTTAGGAGGTGCCACGAGGGGCCCACAAGCTTGGGGGGTGCCCCCTGAGCTTGTCGCCCCCTCGTGACTCCTGAGGTCTTCTCTTGAACCTTCGTGGGTCCCTTATGGTCCAGAAAAAATGAATCCAAAGTTTTTTCTCCGTTTGGACTCTATTTGATATTGATTTTTTGAAAAGCCAAAAACAAGCAAAAAACAGCAACTGGCACTGGGCACTAGGTTAATAGTTTAGTCCCAAAAAATAATATGAAATTGCATATGATTGCATATAGAACATCCAAGATTGATACTATAATAGCACGGAAAAATAAAAAATTACAGATACGTTGGAGACGTATCAGGTATTGTTCTTCTAGGTTTTGCTAAAAACGAGAATATCATCAAAGTAGAAAACAACACAATAGCCTATGAGATGTATAAGTACATAATACATCACTCTCATAATGGCACTTGGGGCTTGAGATAAGCCAAAAGGCATGACTAACCATTCATAAAATACCATTCTTTTTAAATACAATCTTCTACTCATCGCCCTCTTGCATGCGAATTTGATAATAGCCACTTTTAAGGTCAATTTTAGATAATGTGGTGGCACCACTTAGTTCATCTAGCATGTCATCAAGATTTGGAATTGAGTGTTGGTACGTAACAGTGATATCACTTATGGATCGACAATCGGAACACATACACCAACTTCCATATTTCTTAGGTACAAGGATAACTGAAACCGCACAAGGACTAAGGATCTTGCGTACATACACGTTGTCGAGGAGGTATTGCACTTTCCTTTGGATTTCTTTTGTCTCCTCGGGGTTGACGCGGTAAGGGTCTTGCTACCTATGAGCTGCATAGGGATTTACTCGAAGAGGAGAGGATGATCCAGTACAGTAGAGATAAGTATTTCCCTCGGTTAAGAGCCAAGGTTCTCAATCCAGTAGGAGAACCACGCAACACCTCGTTAGCAATACCTACACACAAAATAACGAATCCTTGCACCCAACGCGAACAAGGGTTGTCAATCCCTCGGCGGTTACTTGCAATATCAAATTGTATGGTGATAGATAGATAATTAAAACACAAAATAAAATAAATAAAGAAAATTTGCAGCAAGGTATCTTTGATTTCAATATATGTAAAAAGTAGACCCGAGGGCCATAGTTTTCAGTAGAGGCTTCTCTCTTTAAAATAGCATACGGTGGGTAAACAAATTACTGTTGGGCAATTGATAGAAAAGCAAATAATCATGACGATATCCAAGGCAATGATTATGTATATAGGCATCATGTCCGAGACAAGTAGACCGAAACGATTCTGCATCTACTACTATTACTCCACACATCAACCGCTATCCAGCATGCATCTAGAGTATTGAGTTCAATAACGGAGTAACGCCTTAAGCAAGATGACATTATGTAGACAAAGTAAACCCACACATGAATAAACCCCATATTTTTATCCCTAATGGCAATGATACAAATACATCGCATGTCCCCTTCTATCACTGGGATTGAGCACTACAAGATCGAACCCATCACAAAGCACCTCTCCCATTGCAAAAAAAATCAATCTAGTTGGCCAAACCAAATCAATAGATTGGAGAGAAATAAAGCTATAACAATCATGCATAAAAGATCTTAGAGAAAACTCAAATAATATTCATGGATAAATCTGATCATAAACTCACAATTCATTGGATCCCAACAAACACACCGTAAAAAGTCATTACGTCGAATAGATCTCTAAGAAATCGAGGAGAACATTGTATTGAAGATCAAAGAGAGAGAAGAAGCCATCTAGCTACTAGCTATGGACCCGTAGGTCTGTGGTAAACTACTCACACATCATCAGAAGGGCAACAAGGTTGATGTAGAGCCCCTCCATGATTGATTCCCCCTCCGGCAGAGTACCGGAGAAGGCCTCCAAATGGGATCTCTGAGAACAGAAACTTGCAGTGGCGGAAAAAGTATTTCAGGTGGCTCTCTGATGTCAGGGGAATAATTGAGAATTTATAGAGGCGGAATTAGGTCAAGAGGTGCCACGAGGGGCTCACAAACCTAGCGGGCGCCCCCTCTTGGTTCTTCAGGTCTTCTCCCGAATCTCTAGGATCTCTTCTGGTCAAGAAAAAAATTAATCCAAAGTTTTTCTCCGTTTGGACTCTGTTTGATATTGATTTCTTGAAAAGCCTAAAACAGGCAAAAACATCAACTAGCACTGGGCACTAGGTTAATTGGTTAGTCCTAAAAAATGATATATATTTGCATATAGAACATCCAAGATTGGTACTATAATAGCATGGAACAATCAAAAATTATAGATACGTTGGAGATGTATCAGGGCTTGTTTCGGTAATGGTGCATCGGGAATGAGGTTAATGCGGTGCTCGATTCTGCAGAGTGGAGGTAGCTTGTTAGGGAACACATCCGAAAATTCCTACAATAATTGATACAAGGCAAAAGGAATACGTTGTGAATTATTAGTCCTCGCGGCCTCATCTTTGCACAAGAGTACAAAGTGAATGATGCTCGATGTGCTCTCACTCACATCCCCAAGTCTCTTTTGGTGGCTAATAGCACTAAGTTTTTCTTGTGTTTCATCATGGAGTCACTCTTATTTGGATTGTGGCGCTCATTCTCTTTTAAGTGTCTCTCTCTCTCTCACTAGTCTCTCCATGATGATGAGAAGCTTGCTTGTCGGACATTACTTGACTTGGTGACATGGGGCGAAGAATGTACTCCTTGCCCTTCATCTTGAAGCTATAGTGATTGGTTCCTCCATTGTGGATGACTCTGTGATCGAATTTCCAAGGACGTCCCAAGAGTAGGTGGCACACGGACATAGGAACAACATCACACTCCAAGGTATCCTCGACAACGTCGATCTTGAAGAAAACTTGAATGGTATGCTCTTGTATGGTGCCGGAGTCACTTAGCCATTGGACCTTGTAAGGATGGGGGTGCTGCTTATTTATCAATTGTATCTTGGAGCAAAGTTCTTAATTTGCCAAATTGGGGTAACTTCCCCGTCTATGATGACCTTGACAGATCTTCCTTTGATGTCCGCCTTTGTGAGGAAGATGTGGCAACGTTGATCTTCATCTTGTTGCTGTTGAAGTGTTAGAATCTTTGAGACAACAAGAGCGGGGCTCGAATCATTGTTGCAAAAATCTTGAGCATATTTGTCTTCATTCACTTGGCGGTGCATGCCCACATGCTCCAAAGCTTCCATTTCATCTTCGCTCATGGAGTCATAGGTGTCATCATCATTGGCAATAATTTACCGTTTTGTGGGGCACCCACATGTCTTGTGGCCATGGCCTTAGCAAGTAAAACATTGGATGGAACTTGTCTTGGTGGTAGCAACCATTGGAGGTGTTGTAGAGGAAGAAGCTCTTGACTTGTAGTTGCTTGTTTGAGGACGACTTGAAGTAGTCATCGGTTGCTTGGATCTTGCAGTACCACCGCTAGAGGGTGTAGCGCGAGTAGTATGAGTCGGAGTTGGACTAGCTTGACTGTTTGAGCCATAGGATCTTGATGAGTACTCGGAGTACTTGTAGTCATCCGGCACTTGTCACTCTGCTTTGGTTGCTTGGTGGACAAGCTCGAGGAGATTGGAGTACGGTTGGAAGTCGGTGATTTTCTTGATGGGATGGTTGAGTCCATTCAAGAAGCATGCAAGTCTCCTCCTCAGTTTCATTGATGTTAGCTCTTATAATGGCTATCTCCATTTCTTGGAAATAGTCTTCAGCTGACTTTGTGTCGTGCTTTAGAAGTTCGATCTTCTTAAAGAGGTCGCAGTTGTAATGGGCAGGCACGAATCTAGCTCTCGTGACTTCCTTCATTTTTTGCCAAGTAGTGATCGGTCGATCTCCTTATTCGCTTCTTCGTTTGACAACTTGTTCCCACCAAATGAGAATGTAGTCTTAGAACACAAGCGAGGTCATGGTGATTTTCTTTTCATGTTCATAATTGTGGAGCCTGAATATCTTCTCCACTTTTAATACCCATGAAAGATAGTCTTTGGGGTCCATGCCTCCGGATAACCTAGGCATGGTAAACTAGAGCTTGCCATAGTGTTGCTCATTATATCTATTGTTGTGGTGGTGGTGTGATCCGATTCGTGTTCACTACTTTCATAATTTGATATGTGGGTGGACCGGTGCTTAGGTTTTGTTCTTACTTGAAGAAACCTCCTACTTATGATTAACCCC
>NC_041393.1:247973283-247988464 GCF_002162155.2 Triticum dicoccoides
GCAACTACGAGAAAAGTATTAAGAATAAATTCTAACCATATGATGTCTACTATGCAACTTTATTCTTGTAGACACGTGTTGGGCCTCCAAGCGCGGAGTTTGTAGGACAGTAGCAATTTTCCCTCAAGTGGATGACCTAAGGTTTATCAATCCATGGGAGGCGTAGGATGAAGATAGTCTCTCTCAAACAACCCTGCAACCAAATACAAGAAATCTCATGTGTCCTCAACACGCCCAATACAATGGCAAATTGTATAGGTGCACTAGTTCGGCGAAGAGATGGTGATAAAAGTGTAATATTGATGGTAGAAATATACTTTTATAATCTGAATAAATAAAAACAGCAAGGTAGCAAATAGTAAACGGAAACAAAAATGGCATTGCAATGCTTGAAAATGAGGCCTAGGGTCCATACTTTCGCTAGTGCAATCTCTCAACAGTGCTAATATAATTGGATCATATAACCTTCCCTCAACGTGCAATGAAGAATCACTCCAAAGTTCTTATCTAGCGGAGAACATAAGAAGAAATTGTTTGTAGGGTACAAAACCACCTCAAAGCTATTCTTTCTGATCAATCTATCATAGAGTTCGTACTAAAATAATAGCAAGCTATTCTTTCTGATCTATCTAATCAAGAGTTCGTACTAAAATAACACCATATGATACATATCAACCAACTCTAATGTCACCTAGATACCCCAATGTCACTGCGAGTACCCATGAGTTAATTATACGATATGCATCGAACAATTTCAGATTCATAATACTCAATCCAACACAAAGAACCTCAAAGAGTGCCCCAAGATTTCTACCGGAGAAACAAAGACAAGAACATGCATCAACCCCTATGCATAGACTACCCCAATGTCACCTCAGGAATCCGTGAGTTGAGTGCCAAAACATATATCAAGTGGATCAATATGGTACCCCATTATCACCATGAGTGTTCATTTGCAAGACATATATCAAGTGCTCTTAAATCCATAAAAGTATTCAATCTGACAAAATGAAATCTCAAAGGGAAAACTCAATTCATCACAAGATAGAGAGGGAAAAACACAATATGATCCAACTACATTAACAAAGCCCGCGATACATCAAGATCGTGTCATCTCGAGAACACGAGAGAGAGAGAGAGAGAGAGAGATTAAACACATAGCTACTGGTACAAACCCTCAGCCCTGAGGGTGGACTACTCCCTCCTCATCGTGGTGGCCGCCGGGATGATGAAGATGGCCACCGTAGATGATCCCCCCTCCGGCAGGGTGCCATAACGGGGTCTAGATTGGTTTTCGGTGGCTACAGAGCCTTGCGGTGGGGGAACTTCTAATCTAGGATCTCCGTGAGGGTTTTTGGAATATTTTGGAATTTATAGGGCGAAGAGGGGGTGCGGGGGGCCACCGAGGTGGGCACACCACCGGGGCGCGCTGATGTCTACACACAACCTTCTTCTTGTAGACGTTGTTGGGCCTCCAAGTGCAGAGGTTTGTAGGACAATAGCAAATTTCCCTCAAGTGGATGACCTAAGGTTTATCAATCCGTGGGAGGCGTAGGATGAAGATGGTCTCTCTCAAACAACCCTGCAACCAAATAACAAAGAGTGTCTTGTGTCCCCAACACACCCAATACAATGGTAAATTGTATAGGTGCACTAGTTCGGCGAAGAGATGGTGATACAAGTGCAATATGGATGATAGATATAGGTTTTTGTAATATGAAAATATAAAAACAGCAAGGTAACGAGTGGTAAAAGTGAGCATAAACGGTATTGCAATGCTAGGAAACAAGGCCTAGGGTTCATACTTTCACTAGTGCAAGTTCTCTCAACAATAATAACATAATTAGATCATATAACAATCCCTCAACATGCAACAAAGAGTCACTCCAAAGTCACTAATAGAGGAGAACAAACAAAGAGATTATTGTAGGGTACGAAACCACCTCAAAGTTATTCTTTATGATCGATCTATTCAAGAGTCCGTAGTAAAATAACACGAAGCTATTCTTTCCGTTCGATCTATCCTAGAGTTTGTACTAGAATAACACCTTAAGACACAAATCAACCAAATCCCTAATGTCACCTAGATACTCCAATGTCACCTCAAGTATCCGTGGGTATGATTATACGATATGCATCACACAATCTCAGATTCATCTATTCAACCAACACAAAGAACTTCAAAGAGTGCCCCAAAGTTTCAACCAACACAAAGAACCAATCCGTGGGTATGATTATAGACGAGGGACATCCCCAAGCTTAGATGCTTGAGACTTCTTAGAATATTATCTTGGGGTGCCTTGGGCATCCCCAAGCTTGAGCTTTTGTGTTTCCTTAATTCCTCTAATATCACGGTTTCCTAAATCTTGAAAGCTTCATCCACACCAAACTCATCCACACTTATCATTTTCCACTATAGCAAATCACTAAAATTATTATTCAATGTTGCATACTAAATGCCTCTGCATATTTAATAGTCCTATCCTCGAATAGAATCATTAAACAAGCAAACATATGCAAACAATGCAAACATAACAGCAATCTGCCAAGACAGTACAGTCTGTAAAGAATGCAAGACTCATCATACTTCCCTAACTCCAAACATTATGAAATTCTACCACACTGTATAAAATTTATCAAAGCTCAATATGCAAAAAGTTTCAACATTTTATCATATTCTGACTTTTCTAGGGAATTTTTGCAACAACGGTAAACTTTCTGTTTTGAAACAGCAACATGTATACTTGCAAAATAAGCATGCTAAAGGTTATCCTTAACATTTTTATTGAAAAGAAAGATGCAAAACATCATAACAGCAAGCAAATACTAGAAAAAGAAAATGACGCTCCAAGCAAAACACATATCATGTGGTGAATAAAAATATAGCTCCAAGTAAAGATACCGATGAACGAAGACGAAAGAGGGGATGCCATCCGGGGCATCCCCAAGCTTAGGCTCTTGGTTGTCCTTGAATATTACCTTGGGGTGCCTTGGGCATCCCCAAGCTTAGGCTATTGCCGCTCCTTATTCCATGATCCATCGAATCTTTGCCCAAAACTTGAAAACTTCACAACACAAAACTCAACAGAAAACTCGTAAGCTCCGTTAGTATAAGAAAATAAATCACCACTTTTGGTACCATTGTTAATTCATTATTTATTCATATTGGTGTAATATATAATGTATTCCAACTTCTCTATGGTTCATACCCTCCGATAATACTCATAGATTCATAAAAATAAGCAAACAACACATAGAAAACATAATTTGTCAAAAACAGAACAGTCTGTAGTAATCTGTAACTCTAGAATACTTCTGTAAATCCAAAAATTATAAAAAATTAGGAAAACCTAAGAAATTTGTGTACCAATCCGGAGCAAATGGAATAAGATCAAAAGCACGTTTCTGTGAACTATCAAAACTAATTTACTGGGTTCAAAAGTTTCTGATTTTCAGCAAGATCAACACAACTATCACCGCAAGCTATCCTAAAGGTCTTACTTGGCACTTTATTGAAACAAAAGCTATAAAACATGATTACTAAAGTAGCATAATCATGTGAACACACAAAAACAGTAAAGGTAAATATTGGGTTGTCTCCCAACAAGCGCTTTTCTTTAACGCCTTTCTAGCTAGGCATGATGATGACAATGATGCTCACATAAAAGATAAGAATTGAAACATAACGGGAGCATCATGAAGCATATGACTAGCACATTTAATCCTAACCCACTTCCTATGCATAGGGATTTTGTGAGCAAACAACTTATGGTAACAATAATCAACTAGCATAGGAAGGCAAAACAAGCATAACTTTAAGACTTTAAGCACATAGAGAGGAAACTTGATATCATTGCAACTCCTACAAGCATATATTCCTCTCTCATAGTAATTTTCAGTAGCATCATGAATGAATTAAACAATATAACCAGCACATAAAGCATTCTTTCCATGATCTACTTGCGAAATTTTACTACTCTCCACATAAGCAAATTTATTCTCATCAATAGTAGTGGGAGCAAACTCAACAAAATAACTATCATGTGAAGCATAATCCAATTGAAAATTAAAATCAAGATGAAAAGTTTCATGGTTATATTTATTCTTTATAGCATACTTGTCATCAAAATAATCATCATAAATAGGAGGCATGCTTTCATCATAATAAATTTGCTCATCAAAACCAGGGGGAAAAAAGATATCATCTTTATCAAACATAGCTTCCCCAAGCTTGTGGCTTTGCATATCATTAGCATAATGGATATTCAAGGAATTCATACTAACAACATTGCAATCATTCTCATCATTCAAAGATTTAGTGCAAAACATTCCAATGCATTCTTCCTCTAGCAATTGAGCACAATTATCGGAATCCTTATTTTCACGGAAGACATTAAAAAGATGAAGCACATGAGGCACACTCAATTCCAATTTTTTATAGTTTTCTTTTATAGATTAAACTAGTGATAAAGCAAGAAACTAAAAGATTCGATTGCAAGATCTAAATATATACATTCAAGAACTAACCTCCCCGGCAACGGCGCCAGGAATTAGCTTGATGTCTACTACACAACCTTCTTCTCTTAGAAATTGTCGGGCCTCCAAGTGCAGAGGTTTGTAGGACAGTAGCAAATTTCCCTCAAGTGGATGACCTAAGGTTTATCAATCCGTGGGAGGTGTAGGATGAAGATGGTCTCTCTCAAACAACCCTGCAACCAAATAACAAAGAGTGTCTTGTGTCCCCAACACACCCAATACAATGGTAAATTGTATAGGTGCACTAGTTCGGCGAAGAGATGGTGATACAAGTGCAATATGGATGATAGATATAGGTTTTTGTAATATGAAAATATAAAAACAGCAAGGTAACGAGTGGTAAAAGTGAGCATAAACGGTATTGCAATGCTAGGAAACAAGGCCTAGGGTTCATACTTTCACTAGTGCAAGTTCTCTCAACAATAATAACATAATTAGATCATATAACAATCCCTCAACATGCAACAAAGAGTCACTCCAAAGTCACTAATAGAGGAGAACAAACGAAGAGATTATTGTAGGGTACAAAACCACCTCAAAGTTATTCTTTATGATCGATCTATTCAAGAGTCCGTAGTAAAATAACACGAAGCTATTCTTTCCGTTCGATCTATCCTAGAGTTTGTACTAGAATAACACCTTAAGACACAAATCAACCAAAACCCTAATGTCACCTAGATACTCCAATGTCACCTCAAGTATCCGTGGGTATGATTATACGATATGCATCACACAATCTCAGATTCATCTATTCAACCAACACAAAGAACTTCAAAGAGTGCCCCAAAGTTTCTACCGGAGAGTCAAGACGAAAACGTGTGCCAAACCCTATGCATAGGTTCACAAGGTCTGAACCCGCAAGTTGATCACCAAAACATACATCAAGTAGATCACGTGAATATCCCATTGTCACCACAAATAAGCACATGCAAGACATACATCAAGTGTTCTCAAATCCTTAAAGACTCAATCCGATAAGATAACTTCAAAGGGAAAACTCAATCCATTACAAGAGAGTAGAGGGGGAGAAACATCATAAGATCCGACTATAATAGCAAAGCTCGCGGTACATCAAGATCATGCCATATCAAGAACACGAGAGAGAGAGAGAGAGAGAGAGAGAGATCAAACACATAGCTACTGGTACATACCCTCAGCCCCGAGAGTGAACGAGGGAGTCCTGGTTTAGGGGGTCCTCGAACAGCCGAACTCTATACTTTAGCCTGACTGTTGGACTATGAAGATACAAGATAGAAGACTTCATCCCGTGTCCGGATGGGACTCTCCTTTGCGTGGAAGGCAAGCTTGGGACCCTCTGTAACCGACTTTGTGTAACCCTAGCCCCCTCCGGTATCTATATAAACCCGAGGGTTTAGTCCATAGGACAACAATCATAATCTCATAGGCTAGACTTCTAGGGTTTAGCCATTACGATCTCGTGGTAGATTAACTCTTGTAATACTCATATTCATCAAGATCAATCAAGCGGGAAGTAGGATATTACCTCCATAGAGAGGGGCCAAACCTGGGTAAATATTGTGTCCCCCGCCTCCTGTTACCATTAGCCCTAGACGCACAGTTCGGGACCCCCTACCCGAGATCCACCGGTTTTGACACCGACATTGGTGCTTTCATTGAGAGCTCCACTGTGCCGTCGAAGATAGGCTTGATGGATCACCTTGTCATCAAGGACAACATCACCTCCAGGGGAGCCCTGGCCTTAGGCCAAACTCTCTGGCTGGGCGGCTTTATCATGGCCACCCGTTCAGCCGTCGGGCCGATGATGACTTCTTGGGTCATCAAAAATTGCATCTGTGCAGCTCAGTATACTCTAAGCAGATGGATCCGATGGAGTTGTCGTCTTCCAATGAACTCCTGGATCGCATCGCCGCCTTGGGAGTCGCTATAGACTACGATCGGATTGGGCTTAAACCCGATCAAAGAGAAATTGAATCTCCACCGATCACCCATCAGATAGCGGTAGTGGAGGAACAATGCGACAACCCTTCCTCTATATTGAGGATGAACTATGTTCGAATTTGATACCCGCCCACAGGCGGACAGTCCCCGAGTTCCGAACCTTGATTCGGACTGTGGGCCAAAAAAGCTGGTTGATATTCCGGAACCCGAGCTGCTAAGCTCGGAAATTTCTCAAACTCCGGATCTCAGATCGGGACAGGGTTCGGACTTAAATCCACCCACCCACCCGGATACAAGCGATCTTTCCCACATCAGACAACAGTCCCAGGAAACGGTCCATCACTTTTGGGCCATATCCCTCCTTGTCAAGGACAGGATCAAGGACTGCCATGATGAAGATGCAATCTCATTATTCTACAAAAACTGCACGGACGAGGGAATCCTCAACACAATCAATCGCCATCACGTATCAAACTTCGCTGACTTGGAAACCATAGTATAGAAGTACTGCAAAACGGAAAGCGCCTGGAAAACTTAGGCAGCCTCTTGGGAGCCACCAGTTTCCACTAAACCCCTTGTCGGTGTCAAAACCGGCGGATCTCGGGTAGGGGGTCCCGAACTATGCGTCTAGGTGGATGGTAACAGGAGACGAGGGACACGATGTTTTTACCCAGGTTCGGGCCCTCTTGATGGAGGTAAAACCCTACGTCCTGCTTGATTAATATTGATGATGTGGGTTACAAGAGTAGATCTACCACGAGATCAAGGAGGCTAAACCCTAGAAGCTAGCCTATGGTATGATTGTTGTTCGTCCTATGGACTAAAGCCATCCGGTTTATATAGACACCGGAGAGGGCTAGGGTTACACAGAGTCGGTTACAATGGTAGGAGATCTACATATCCGTATCGCCAAGCTTGCCTTCCACGCCAAGGAAAGTCCCATCCGGACACGGGATGAAGTCTTCAATCTTGTATCTTCATAGTCTTGGAGTCCGACCGATGATGGTAGTTCGGCTATCCGGACACCCCCTAGTCCGGGACTCCCTCAGTAGCCCCTGAACCAGGCTTCAATGACGACGAGTCCGGCGCACATATTGTCTTCGGCATTGCAAGGCGAGTTCCTCCTCCGAATAATTTATAGAAGATTGTGAACACCAGGATAGTGTCCGGCTCTGCAAAATAATTTCCACATACCACCGTAGAGAGAATAATATTCACACAAGTCCAATCTGCTGACGTATTCCATGGCGTGACGTCACACCACAACCAAGCCTTTATTTGAAACGTTTTTATTGTACCACTTCAGCGCGTTTAGCGAAGCGGTTTCCTTGGCACGTCCTGTCGAAGCAGAGATCGTGTTCCCCTTATTCCGGGATTCCCATCAATACAGACGTGGGTAACCCAACCGCGCTCATTGCCACGCCCCCTCCATCGAAGGCAGGTTCCAAACGGTCACGGGGACGGCTCTTGGTATTCTTCCTCTTTATAATGAGACCAAGGCCCGTTCTTTTTATTCAATCCTCTATCGAATCCGCCCCTCTCCCTGAGTTCCAACACCCAGGGCTCCGAATTCAGGTACCTTCGATCCTCGACAATGTCCGGTCTTGATATACGAGGCCGGTGGATGCCCTCCTCCGTCATGGAGGAGGACGTGCTAAAGCTGAGAGATGCTAGGTATTTAACCTACGAGATTTCGCATAGGCTGCCTGCCCAAGGGCAAGTTATCCCAACTCCCGAGCCTGGCGAGGTCGTCGTGTTCATGTCTCACTTCCGTCGGGGTTTAGGCTTCCCGACGGATCCCTTCATGAGGGGGCTCATGTTTTACTATGGGCTGGAATTCCATGACCTGGCTCCGGAGTCCATCCTCCATATCTCATCATTCATTGTCGTTTGTGAAGCCTTCGCCCGCACTACCCCTCACTTCGGCTTATGGCTCAAAACCTTCAACGTGGAGCCGAAGATGATTGAGGGGCGTCAGGCAGAGTGTGGCGGGGCGGTTATAAGCAAGAGGGCCGAAGCTTCATGGCCCAAGGGCTCTTTCCAAGAGGAGCTCGGCTTGTGGCAACAGGAGTGGTTTTATATCACCGCTCCCCGGGGCAGCAGGCAGAAGCCGCCGCCCGTCTTTCGCTCGGGCCCTCCACAGCAGCTGACGTCATGGGTCAACAAGGGGCGTGACTGGGGGCCGCCCAAAGACGACCCCCTGTTGCAGGACCGGATTCGAGTCCTCCAAGAAAGGGAGATCAATCTGGTTGCAGTGGTGCAGGTCATGTTGATTCGGCGCCTACTGCCCTGCAAACATCGCCCCCTCCGCCTGTGGGAATTTAATCCGGAGGGGCCGCGAGCTCTTCAACACTTCATGGGTTTGACTCCCATGGAGATGTATAAACTGTTCTTCGGATCGCAAAAGACGCATCCGGAATTGACCGAGGACGCTGGCCTAAGCTGCAATCGCCCGGATACTCAAGTAAGTAGCCATGTGTCCGGACACACTATCCATTTATTTATCGTGAGCTTGCCTTTTAACCAGCTATCCCTGGACAGGAGTGGATAGCGCAAGCAAAACTGATATGGTGTCCGGCCCCCCTCCCTGAGACCACGCAGGATCCTGTGTTAATCAAAAGGTTGGAGGTTGCACCTTCAAATGAGGGCGAAGGGGGGCACGGGGAAACTGTCACCTCTGCCAAGGAGGCGTTTAGTAAGGGAGGAATCAAGAGTCCCTCCTTCCAGGGGGAGAAGCGGAACGCTTCCGAAGACCCAGAGGCCAAGGCCTCAAAGCTGGGAAAGAAATCTGTACCGGAAGGTCCTGCGCCAGAAAGCGCCCCGGCCATACTGTCTCCTAGGAGGAATCAGCCCTCTAGCGAGCCGTAAGTAAAAAGGGGGATTTTATAATTATTAGACACTCCTGCTTAATGTCTAAAGGTAACCAAAGTTTTTACCTTGTAGTTCGGATCTCAGCCCATCTCAGCACAACTCATCTTCGGGAGACCTTCGTCCGGAGATGATGGAGAGCGAAACGCCTCCATCTGCCGCCCCATCGCACGGGGTGGATGACCCTGAGGTGTCGTCGCGGAGGGTCTCCCCGAGTCCGGCGGGGCCGGAGAGTTTGGCACCCATTGGAGTACGGCCGGTGGAGCTGCAGGATTTGCTTAAGAGGGCGTCCATCTCAGAAGATCACCGCACATTAATGGGTAATGTGATTGAGAGGATCTCGTCCGCCGAAAGCGGGTTGTATGAGGCCATCGGAAGTTTACTGACGGGATTTGAGGTACGCAAAAAATGACATACCTGTTGATAGTTTTGCACATGAAGTGCGCCGTGTATAGTAGCCCCTGAGACTTGGTATGCTGTCGAAAACGGCAGCGTGCCTAGGATCATAATCTCAGTTATTAACTGTCGCCTTTCTTATGCAGGTGGCGGAACGTTCGGTGGCCAGCCAGACGGATGGATTCGCGGGGCTGAAGAAGCAACTCGACGCTGCAGATGCGGACATCTCGCTGGTCAATAAACGACTTGATGAGTCACAAGGTATGTGATTGCGCCGCGGTTGCTTAGTAAGGGAGCTGATGTCCATTCCTTACAAGTTGTATGCTTGATGCAGATGGTGCTGCTGCTGTGGAAGACCTTCGAGCAGAACTTGCTCGGGCCAAGGAGGAAGCCAGGAAAAGCGAGGCGGCTACCTTGAAGGCAGCGAAAGAGCTAGAAGCCGAGAAGGCTTCTCACTGCCGAAGCAGGGAGGAGATGGCCGGAATGGCCATGAAATTAAAAGTTGCTACCGACCGCCTAGAGGTTCTAGAAGGAGAACGCCGAGCGGAGCAAGAGGACCTGAAGAAGGCCGATGCCGAAGCCAAGGATGCTCGTAGTGCGATGCGGGCTATGAAGGAGGAACTGCGTCAGGTCGGAGACATTGTGGCTGGAAAGCCCTTTATGCTGCGTAGGAAGTTCATGGATCCGAAGTATGCTCAGCTGGGCCGATTGTACGGTGCGGAGGATCCTTATCTGGACTTGGCGGCGAGTGCGGCTGATGCAGTCGTGCACTTTCGAAGCCAGGAGGATCATGAAATGGAAGAGCTTTTCTGGTCTCAATTCCATAGTCCGGAGCGTCCACTTCCGTTGAGTGATCGGTTGGTTGAGTGGGCTGAGCTGAATAGATTGTCCGGACTAGCCATGACGGATGTGGTAACTCATCTGTGGCCGAAAAGGCCCAAGCCGAAGAGTTATTTTGGCTTGTTGCAGCAATTCCTTGGGGCAGTGCCACATATTAAGGCGATGAAGCGGTCGGCATGCATAGAAGGTGCGCGGATGGCTCTCGCCCGTGGTAAAACATACTGGGCGGAGATGGATGCCACCGCTGTTGCATCCCGGGGTTCGGACAAAAGCCGATTCCCCGCCGAGCATTACATTGAGGAAGTCCTGCAGGGCGCTCGTATAATAGAGTCGCAGTGCTCGAAAGATGTTATGTTTGAATGACATGTATGATTTCTAAGATCATGTTTATAATGCAACGACTTTTTATACTTGTGTGTTCAAGTATTGAACTATCTCCTGTGCGGCCATATATGTATGTATAATCTGAAAGATGGCAGTCTTTGGCTTCAGCCCCCACGCACATGGTGCGGGGGTGTTTGCAAAAAGAAAAACGCTTTTTCACACTTAATCCAACGTCTTGGTCCTTTTAAGGAGGTGATAGCATAGCAAACTAGGCAACCAGACTATAATGCTTTATCACTTTCACCTAGCCATAGGAGCTCGAATGTGGGGCTACTATATAGCCCCTAATGGCACCGCACTTCTCCGAACTCGGGGCGCGTATGTGCCTGACCGGGAAGCAGTCCTTTGTCAAAGCGGAGGAATTCTAAACATTCCAATGGTCGATCGAGTGGCTGACCAGTCTCTCGCTATATCATGACAGTCAGTTTTTGGCTTTCTCTACTGAGGTGCTCTCCCGGCCGAACCGGGGCACAATCACAGTAGTTCTCCTGGTGCCGCGTTAGCCGATGATACGGAATGTAAGGCAGCAAAACACAGGAGCCGGGCAAACCCAACATTTGACCAAAGACATGATTCGGAGCTGATGCATATAAGGCCTAACTCGAGACGCCGGACACTCCCTGAGGTGTTCGGTCTTTATGATATCGGGCAGAATAAAGCCCTAAGCCCCTAGTGTCCAGGTACAGGCGGGAACTTCTGACGTGGCCGATGCCAAAACGCCAGCCTCCTCCTCGGCTCTGGTAGGAACCCGGGGGATGTGTATCAACAAGAGACAGTAAGAAAGGTTTACGCAGGGTCTTAATTTGAAAAGAATCCTTGCAACGGGTCCCTACTGCATGTCTGCGCCTGTGTCTCCGTTGTTCTGTATCCTGGACGGGTGTAGCACGTGCTTCATCTGTAAAAGAGAAGGACTTAGTTTCTAAGAAATATCGTGTAGAAATTGTATTAAAATAAAGTATAATTTGGAAGATGAAGAAAGTTGAGCTTTATTGGCTTTCATCATTTATGCGCACGGCCCCCTAAAAAAAGGGGTATGCGGCTGGGAAGCCCCTTGGTAGCTTACGCCGGACTTGTCTAACCATGTCTGAGGTCTAAATGACCTGTTTTTCAGGGACTTTGACCTGCAAGGTCTGATTAATGTGTGGCTGTCGAAGCAGTCGCACATTCTCTGTGGTCGAGGGACACTCAGAGTTGTGAGATTATGCCACGTGGACCGGGCATTTCTAAGCGTAAGAGACGCATAATGTTGTATTGCATTAAAGTAGGCGAAAGCTTCGCGCCCCAGTAGCGCTTAAGGGCGACTGTTAAATGGGGCGATGGAGAGTGAGCTTCACGACGGAGGTTGTCGGATGAACCGAACACGACCTCTAGTGGTACAGGGCCTGTAAAATTGGCTTAAAAGGCCTGGCATCACTCCTTTGAAGGAAGTGCTGCTATAGCGAATTTTGGTGGGTTCTATCCCCAGTCTGCGGACGGTGTCCTGGTATAGCAGGTGCCGCGCTGCGTGTTATCACGTGAAGTGAGTTCACTGTTTTGACTTCTAGTGGGAAAGTCTTTTGGTTTCCGGAGCGCTGGTTTTGGGTTTCGTCACTTTCACTTGGTGTGTCGAGCCCCTTGTGTTCGGCGTTAAGTCGGCCAGACTGCTTGAAGACCCAACAATCTCTGTGGGTATGGTTTGCAGGCTTCCCGGAGGTACCATGTATTTGGCACAGTCTGTCCAGAATCTTGTTTAGGTTGGATAGCTCGTCACTGTTGTCCTTGAGGGGCAGTGTTTTGTTGTTCGGCCAAGAGCTTTTGAATCCGGCGTTGACCGCCGTACTATTTGGGCCATTTTCCTTATTCCGGCGCTGATCTTTTCTGCGTCGTGATTTCCCATTTCCATCCCTGATTTCGGATGTACTCGGGTCGCTGGTGCTGCATCTAGCCAGCCAGCTGTCTTCCCTTGCGCAAAAGCATGTCATGAGGCTTGTTAGTGCGGCCATTGTTCTTGGTTTTTCCTGGCCGAGGTGTCTGGCGAGCCATTCGTCTCGGACGTTGTGTTTAAAGGCTGCTAAGGCTTCAGCGTCCGGACAGTCGACTATTTGGTTCTTTTTAGTGAGGAACCTGTTCCAGAATTTGCGTGCTGATTCTCCGGGCTGTTGAGTTATGTGACTTAAATCGTCTGCATCCGGAGGCCGGACATAAGTCCCCTGAAAATTTGCTCGAAACGCATCCTCAAGCTCTTCCCAACTTCCAATCGTATTTTCTGGGAGGCTTTTAAGCCAATGTCGAGCCGGCCCTTTGAGCTTGAGGGGTAGGTATTTTATGGCATGGAGATCGTCTCCTCTTTCCATATGTATGTGTAGGATATAATCCTCAATCCAGATTCCGGGGTCTGTTGTTCAGTCGTATGCCTCTATGTTTACGGGTTTGAATCCCGCTGGAAATCCATGATCCAGTACCTCGTCGGTAAAACATAGTGGATGTGCGGCGCCCCTGTATTTGGGTGTGTCATTGTCCTCAAATGCTCGGCTGGTTGTGTTACTTCCTGGGGTCTTCTTTTTTGGCCCATAAATAGACCTGGCCGGGTTATCCTTTTTCCGAGGATCTTTATGCTGATCGTGTGCCGGCTTGAGTGCGGCGCCCCTTGTTGCTCTTGGCCTGTCATCTGGTCGTCTATCCGGCCAGGCGGCTTCTTTCTTTTTTGACTGCGGGGGCTCTAAGGCCTCCTCGTCAAATTCGGGCAATAGCTTGCGCTTCGGGTAGCTCTTTGTCTGGTGACTAGTGCCATATTTATCTGCGGTGTTGAGTACTTTGCTCCATCTCATTCTGAGTGCGTCCTCCGCTGTTTTGAGCTTCCGCTTTTGCTTCTTCAAACTTCTTGCAGTGGCGACGAGCCTGTTATGGAGATTCCTATGCTCTGGTGATGTGAGATCATCTTCGCCGGGGATGGGTTGCTTGTCCGGTTTATGTCCGGCTGGCTGCTTGTTGACGTGTGCGTCATCCACTGCTTCGCCCTACTCTAGGGCCGGGTCCATATGGGTACCGTTTTTGTCGATGCCGGTCTTCGGGCAGCGCTTGCGTCGCTGCTTTGTTTGTCTGTTGGGGGAGTTGTCCTTCGCCACGTCCCGTTTTTCCTCATTGTCGCTTCCTTTTGGTGTGTCCACCATGCATACGTTGTGGGATGGGGTGGCTTTCCTGCGCCCGTTAGGCGCTGGTTCTTGGTCGTTTCCGGCATCATCGTTGTCACGCCCAATATGCGACCCTATCCAAAAGGAACTCGAAGGTCCCACCAAGGATAGACCCGCATATTGAAACGCTTTTGCAAGGTGGATATCATTACATCAACATTACATAATAGATGGGGATACATACATAAGGCATACAATGCCACATGAATACAACATCACAATACATAAGATCAACATCCGACTACGGATGAAACACAAACAGAAACTCAAACGACATCCACCCTGCTAGCCCAGGCTGCCGACCTGGAACCTATCCCCTGATCGAAGAAGCAGAAGAAGAACTCAACGCACGCAAGCATCGCTCTCGCGTCACGATCATTAGATAACCTGTACCTGCAACTGTTGTTGTAGTAATCTGTGAGCCACGAGGACTCAGCAATCCCATTACCATGGGTATCAAGACTAGCAAAGCTTAAAGGGAAAGGAAGGGGTAAAGTGGTGAGGCTGCAGCAGCGACTACGCATATATGGTGGCTAACATACGCAAATAAGAGCGAGAAGAGAGCAAACGGAACGGTCGTCAACTAGTAATGATCAAGAAGTGATCCTGAACTCCTACTTACGTCAAACATAACCCAGAAACCGTGTTCTCTTCCCGGACTCCGCCGAAAAGAGACCATCACGGCTACACACACGGTTGATGCGTTTTAATTCGGATCTGGTGTCAAGTTATCTACAACCGGACATTAACAAATTCCCATCTGCCTATAACCGTAGGCACGGCTTTCGAAAGATTATACCCTGCAGGGGTGTCCGAACTTAGCCCATGACAAGCTCTCGCGATCAACGAAGGAATAGACCTTCTCCCAGGAAGACCCGATCAGACTCGGAATCCCAGTTTACAAGACATTTCGACAATGGTAAAACAAGACCAGCAAGACTGCCCGATGCGCCGACAATCCCGATAGGAGCTGCACATATCTCGTTCTCAGGGCAACACCGGATGAGACAGGCTACGAGTAAAACCAGACCTCGAGTTGCCCCGAGGGGGCCCCGCAGGCGGCTCGG
>NC_041393.1:247988737-247991405 GCF_002162155.2 Triticum dicoccoides
GGTGAGGCAAATGGTAAAACCAAGGTTGGGCCTTGCTGGAGGAGTTTTATTCAAAGCGAACTGTCAAGGGGGTCCCATAAATCACCCGACCACGTAAGGAACGCAAAATCCGGGAACATAACACCGGTATGACGGAAACTAGGGCGGCAAGAGTGGAACAAAACACTAGGCAAAAGGCTGAGTCTTCCACCCTTTACCAAGTATATAGATGCATTAATAATATAAGAGATATTGTGATATCCCAACCAAAATCCTGTCCACCATGGAGCAATCTTCAACTTCACCTTCAACTAGCAACGCTATAAGAGGGCTGAGCAAAGCGGTAACATAGCCAAGCAACGGTTTGCATAGGAAAGGTGTCAAAGGTTAGAGGTTCATGGCAATATGGGAGGCTTGATAAACAGGTGATAGGTAGCGCAGCATAGCGATAGAACGAAACATAGCAATGATAGTAGTGAGATCAAGGGTAGCGGTCATCTTGCCTGAAATCCCGCAAGGAAGAAGAACGAGTCCATGAAGAAGACGATCGGAAGAAGCCGACCAACCATAGACGAACGAATCCTCACGATCGCAACGAAACAGGAACTATCGAAAAGAAGCACACAACACGGTAAACACACCACACAATAACAAGACATGATGCACAAACAAGTATGATGCATGACAAAGCTACATGAAGCTACTCATGGCAAGAGATGATGCAAACATGAGCAACACATCAAGGCAAGTTTAAATGAGGCCGGAAGCAACATATAACAATTCCGGTAAGTCCTCATATGCATATTTCGAAATTTGTCCAGATCTGAATAAACCTTATGTTCAAGTTGTTAAACAGCAAGTTAAGATGCACCTAGATGATGTACACGAGATTCTAGTCAATTTACATATAAAGTTCATTTAGTTCGGAGCTACGGCTTAGAAGATATGAGCAAAACAAGATAAACATGGCATTGATGCAAAATGCACCCAAACATCAAGCAAACACCTCAAAACAAGGATGCAACATGATAATATGAATCTACATGCAAAATCAAGCAAGTTTCATATAGAGCACACTCAAAACGGAGCAACGGTTCAACACACACATGAAACAAGTTTAAAGGACAAGTTGTCCAAAAAAGCAACTAGACATATTGCAAGCCCCAAAACAACATGCTATAGGACCTCAACATGAAAACAAAAGGCATGGGCATGATGTACAGGTAAAGCATAACAAAACATGAACACTGAGCTATCTCCAGAAATCACTAGAACATGCTCAAACACACATGGTAAGATTGCAAGTTATAACAATTTCAGACTTTGCAGAAAATAACATCACGATGCAATGTTTAGAGCTATCAAACAACATCTTACAGGAACTTATCATGGCAAACGAAGGCATGGCATGAATCTACTAATTGCATAGATCAAAAGTCCCTTACTGACCATGAGCCAAAAAGGATCAGAAAATATGATGGCACCCACGTAAACATAGCAAGTTATATTACAGATTCAAACATGGCAGGAACATAATTATGAAGGCATGTTTATGAGCTTGTGCAACTCACTACAGAGCAATACATGGCATGGAAAGGAAACCAACAGTAAGAAGACATATTTGTGAAGCTAAGCATACCAAGAGCAAGGTCATAGGGTGCATGGATCACTAGCAAATCACATGGAAATAAGTGAACTTAATGTTAACAGGCTGACAACAACATTATGAAGCAACTTTGGAGCAAGATATGAACAATCTACAGCAAGCTATTAATGAAACCAGGGGCATGGATAGATAGAGGATGACATGTAGATCAAAACATGTTTATAGAACATCTCCAGATTATGCATAGAATGATTTGTAGCAACATGTTTATATAGCATCACGAAATAACAGATTCAGCCTAGCAGAACAGCAACATCATGAACCCTACTTAACAAGCTCGATACACTCACCACAAGTCATTGCATGACAAGATAAGCATAGCATCATCAAGAAGACATGTTTGTGAAACAAACCAAGTCAAGAACAAGTTCATAGCATGCAAGTATCAACTATAGCAAGCTTGGCCAAATTGAATAACATGTAAACAATCTGCCAGGAAACATTTTGAAGCAAAAGTAGAGCACTCAAATGACATGCTAGACTACTCCATAATTGCAACCAAGGCCATTAATGTATAGACAATAACCACACGTTCAAAACACCCTTACTGAAGTATCTCAAAATATGCATGGATCACTCTGTACCAACAAGTTTACATGGCATCAAAATAACAGCAGAACAGGGACTAAAATCAGCAACATCACGATGCCTAGTTTGCATGCTTGTGCTAGTCACCACATTGATCACAAAAATACATGGTATACACCCCTATAAATATGGCATGGCATAGTTCAAAACACATGAAGACATCAACCTCATAGGATGCACACATCAATCATGGCAAAAATGACAAAAGAGCTCGTTCTGATGACAGACAGCAGAAAACATTATAAAGCACTCTTACAACAATGATTCGGGCATCTAGATGACCTCAAATGAATATGATGCAATGGAATGAAATGATTTACTCGTTGAGACGAACAATTTGACATATTACACGCACGAAACGGAGCTATGGATGCGGAGATACGACATGATGAACACGGCATGAAAATGTTAAAAACCAGGGACAGTGGATTTTGG
>NC_041393.1:247991707-248020247 GCF_002162155.2 Triticum dicoccoides
GGAATCCCACCGGAGTTGGAGGAGACGGCGGCCGGAGCGCGGGAGAGGTCGGGGAAGCCAGGAGAGGTCGGGGAGGCCGGGAGAGGTCGGATCCGGGCCAGATCTCGCCGGATCCGGGCCGGATCTCGCCGGATCCGGCCGGATCCCGGCAAGGGACGGCGAGGGGCGCGGGGAGGAGAGCCCACGAGCTCGCCGGAGCCCGGGGCGAGGCCGGGCGCGGCACGGCGGCGGAGGTGGCGGCGCGGGACAGGTGTCGGGCGCTGGTTGGCTGCGGGCGCGGGGTGGACGTGTCCGGCGAGGCGCGGACGTGTCCCGTGGCGGCGGAGGGCGAAAAATCTAGGGTTTGGGGGGATTTGACCGAAAATTTCGGGGGAGGTCTAGTTTTATAGGTAGAGGGAGCTAGGAGAGTCCAAATGAGGAGCGGTTTTCGGCCACACAATTGTGATCGAACGAGCGAGAGCATGGAGGGGAGTTAGGTGGGTTTTGGGCCACTTTGGAAGGGGTGTTGGGCTGCAAGACAAAGAGGGCTTTCGGGCTACGCGGTTAACCGTTGGAGTATCAAACGACCTCCAAATGGCACGAAACTTGACAGGCGGTCTACCGGTGCTATACCAAGGCCGCTTGGCAAGACTCGGGCCATTCCGAGAAAGTTTAATACCCACTCACAACGAGAGACGAAAGGGGAACGCCGGAGGGCATAGGAGCGCCGGATTGCAAAATGGACAACGGGGAAAATGCTCGGATGCATGAGACGAACACATATGCAAAATGAGATGCACATGATGACATGGTAAAATGCAGATGATGACATGGAAAAATGCAACACGCAAGCAAATGACATGGCAACGACGGCGAATAACTGGCGGACACCTGGCGCATCGGATCCGGGGCGTTACAGTCGTCCATACAGTCGATGTCCTCAGAGTCGTAATCTAGCATGTCGGTTAGATCGTCGACAGTGGCTACCAAGTGGGTGGTGGGTGGGCTCTGAATTTCTTCGTCGTCCGCATCCCAACCGTCCTGGCCGCAGTCCGGCTAGGCCTCTCCTGATAACGAGAGGTACCTTAGCGAACTCAAGATGTCGCCAAAAGGTGAGTGTTGAAAGATGTCCGCCGCGGTGAACTCCATGATCGGCGCCCAATCGGATTCGACTGGAGGGGGCGCGGGAGGACCGGAATCCGGCAAGGAGTCCGGCACCTCGGAGTCACGAGCTTCATGGGGGACAAGATCGGTGTTCGGCTCTATCGCCATAGAGGTTGCAGCCCCCGAGGTGGTGTCTAGCCATCCATCCTTGGTCTGCGCAGCCGGCTCCGAGTCGAAGATCGAAGCGGGTTCGAGTGCGGCCTCCAGGGTACTGTCCGACTACAGAGCTAAATCATGCCCATCGTGACAGTACGGCGCGCTCGGCTGTGGCTCGAATCCGTCGAGGATCAAGTCCCCGCGGATGTCAGCCATGAAGTTCAAACTTCCAAATCTGACCTGACGGCCAGGGTCGTAGCCTTCGATCTGCTCCAGCTGGCCAAGCGAATTGGCCCGCAGTGCGAAGCTGCCGAATACGAAGATCTGTCCGGGGAGGAAGGTCTCACCCTGGACTGCATCGTCGTTGATGATTGAAGAAGCCCTCGAGCCTATCGGTGACGACACAGAGGAACTCTCAATGAAAGCACCAATGTCGGTGTCAAAACCGGCGCATCTCGGGTAGGGGGTCCCGAACTGTGCGTCTAGGCGGATGGTAACAGGAGACGAGGGACACGATGTTTTTACCCAGGTTCGGACCCTCTTGATGGAGGTAAAACCCTACATCCTGCTTGATTAATATTGATGATGTGGGTTACAAGAGTAGATCTACCACGAGGTCAAGGAGGCTAAACCCTAGAAGCTAGCCTATGGTATGATTGTTGTTCGTCCTATGGACTAAAGCCATCCGGTTTATATAGACATCGGAGAGGGCTAGGGTTACACAGAGTCGGTTACAATGGTAGGAGATCTACATATCCGTATCGCCAAGCTTGCCTTCCACGCCAAGGAAAGTCCCATCCGGACACGGGACGAAGTCTTCAATCTTGTATCTTCATAGTCTTGGAGTCCAGCCGATGATGGTAGTTCGGCTATCCGGACACCCCCTAGTCCGGGACTCCCTCACCCCTCGTCCAGATAAAAAGGACGCACCCTTGTCGGTCGCCTGATCCAATAACAAAAAAATCAAAGCCCGTTACGGGGCGCGGAACCGTTCTAGAGGGATGGCTCGATAGGCCATGCAAAATACACACAACACCGGATGTCGTACCAACACACATCCTTAGAGCATGTTGGATACTCCGGCAGGTGGCCAAGAGTGAGGGAGTCCTGGATAAGGGGGTATCCGGACAGCCGGACTGCATACATCGTCCGGACTATTGAAGCGTGAAGATACAAGACTCAAGACTTCAGCCCGTGTCCGGATGGGACTCTCCTTTGCGTGGAAAACAAGCTTGGCAATCCGGATATTGTGTTTCCTTCCTTGTAACCGACTCCATGTAAACCCTAGCCCTCTCCGGTGTCTATATAAACTGGAGAGGTTGGTCCTTAGAAGGCCGATCACAATTACAATCATACCATCATAGGCTAGCTTTTAGGGTTTAGCCTCTACAATCTCGTGGTAGATCTACTCTTGTACTACTCATATATTCAATATTAATCAAGTAGGAAGTAGGGTTTTACCTCCATCGAGAGGGCCCGAACCTGGGTAAACATTGTGTCCCTTGCTTCCTGTTACCATCAGCCTGAGGCGCACAGATCGGGACCCCCTACCCGAGATCCGCTAGTTTTGACACCGACATTGGTGCTTTCATTGAGAGTTCCTCTGTGTCGTCGCTGCAGGGCTTGATGGCGCCTTCAATCGTCAACAACACGGTCCAGGGGGAGACTTTTCTCCTCGGACAGATCGTCGTGCTCGGCGGCTTCGCGCTGCGGGCCAATTCACTTGGCCATCTGGAGCAGATCGATAGCTACGCCCCCGGCCACCAGGTCAGGTTCGGAAACTTGAACTACACAACGGATATTCGCGGAGACTTGATCTTCTACGGATTTGGGCCTACGCTAGGAGCACCGAACAGTCACGATGAGCACAGCTTAGACCTGCTGTCGGATGAAGCTCGGGATATCACCGCTACAGAAGCCTCAGATCTAAATCTGGATCAGGTTGCGTTGCCTAAGGGCGGAGGGGTGGACCCCGCCCTACAGGCCGCACGCTCATCGGCGGTGGAGCCGAACACAGGTCTCACCTCTGTGGAAGCCTGTAACCCCGGGCCCCCGGACTCGTATCCGATTGTTGGCTCTGGTCCGCACACCCTCGAGCCAGCCGAGCCAGGCTGGGCTTCGGTAATGGAGTTTACCACTGCAGACATCTTCCAGCACTCGCCCTTTGGCGGCGTGCTGAACTCATTAAAGTCTCTCTCTTTGTCAGGAGGATCTGGGCCGAACTATGTCCGGCCTGAGTGGGAAGCAGGCAACGAAGGAATTCGCTGCCCACCCACCACCCACTTCATTGCCACGATCGACGATTTAAATGACGTGCTTGACTTTGACTCCGAAGACATCGACGGTATGGACGACGATGCAGGAGAAGTACAGGAGCCACCGCTCACAGGGCGGTGGACGGCCACCTCCTTATATGATATATACATGGTGAGCACTCCAAAGGAAACAAATGGCGATGAGGCAACGGAGGATAACCCCTCAGGGAGAAAAACAAAGCATGGGCATTATCGGCGCCGGCCCGAGCCCCGCCACAGCGATACTGGCCCAGGAGACGAAAACAATACAAATGGCGCTAAAGATGAATACAACCCTGATCAGCCTACCTTCAAGCAGGTCAGACTGGCCACGGCGGGATATTTGGAGAGGGACAACTATACACCCCCCTCCGAAGACGAGCTAAGCCTCGGCAATGACGAATTCGGCATGCCTGAAGATCCAGTGGAACAAGTTCGCTTCAAGCGACGGCTCATGGCCACGGCAAGGAGCCTGCAAAGAAAGCAAGAGCAGCTTAAAGCTGACCAAGATTTGCTAGTGGATAGGTGGACCAAGATCCTGGCCACCGAAAAGTATGGACTCGACCGCCCCAACAAAGGGCATACGCGACACAACTGGCTACCTCAACCTAAGTAGGAGAACCCAAGGCACACACCCCGACGTCCACACATAACTACGGTCCAAGACAGTAAGAAGGATAAACGAAGAGGCATCCTCAAGCCTCGGCGCAATGGTTATAAACGTCAAGTCAAGGAAGCTGGTGCCAAGTCCAGCAACTCCCAGTCCGGTCAACGGACAAAGAACAGGTCAAGCCTATTCGGCCCGAGCCACACACTCGATCAACCGTGTGAAATTCACGGTACTCCCAGAAGGACGGCAAAGAATACCAATAGAGAATGCCGGGTCCTCAAGACAAAACGACCGGTCGTGTGTCAGAAACAATGAGGGGAGGCGTCTAGTCAAGAGACCCCCCAGAGCATAAAAGTACGGTCGATCGCCCCCGGTCACACTTACCACAGCAATTCAATTGCCGTACCCCCAGACCTAGTAGTCCGGTGGCTCCATAACACACAAAGCCGCCACGGGTATGAAACCAGAAATAACATCTTCTAAAGGATGCCAGGTGCAAAGGCCAAGTTTATTGGCCCACCACCCTAATGGTTGTTTTCGAATCACCAAAAAATGCCACGCCAAAGAGTAATTCTTCAGCACCTTCCCCTCATACGGTAATTTACCGTACACTAATGGGATGAACCACGTTGACTAGATTCCACGTGATAAACCATTTGGCCAACACCGTGTGATATAATCACGCCCACGGGCAAGGCCGGACCCCGCCCTTAGAGCAGAAATCACACAGCTGCCGGAGTAGCGAGTCGCGCATGCCTATCAAAATCTTGATATGACAGCCAACTATCCGGACACTAGGGGCTGCGCCGACCATACTCGGATTCCTATGGCTAAGTGAGAGTAGTAAAGCCTTATAGTTCGATTGCCTGGTTCGTGGTGAGAAACGCCTCCTTAAAAGGACCCAACCATGGGATAAAGAGTGTTCAGATATATCCCGAACACCCCCGTATTCTTTTTACATGGGGGCAGAAGCCGACGACTGGCCAACTCTTAGGATTTACATGCAATAAACAGCCGCACAGGAAGAACATATGTTCAAACAAAACAGACAATATATAATGAAAGTGCCATTATCCCATATTACAAAGAGCGGCACGAATGCCCTCAGGGAAATATAATGTCTTTGGTACACTTATCCGCCGCAAGGCGGGCCCCTTTTAGCACACCCTCATAGTACAACTCGGGCTTGTGGTGCTCCTTACCCTCTGGCGGCCCTTCAGTCATCAGCTTCTCCGCATCAAGCTTCCCCCAATGCACTTTTGCACGGGCGAACGCCATGCGCGCACCTTCTATATAGACTAATCGCTTGATAGCATCAAGCCGAGGACAGGCACCCACAATCTGCTTCACGAGTCCGAAGTAACTGCTTGCAATTGGCTCCGCGGGCCACATCCGGACAATCAAGTCCTTCATGGCTAGTTCGGCCGCCTGGTGAAGTTCGACCAGCTGCTTCAGCTGGTCGATAAAAGGCACCGGATAGTTCGGCGCCAAATACTGCGACCAGAAGTTCCTCTCGCAGACTTCTTCTCCTCGGTCCGGTAAAATTGGGCGGCATCTGATATGCTGCGAGGCAGATCCGCAAACGCCCCTGTAAAAACAAGAATTCAGCTTGTCGCTTAGAGTTCTCCCCACTATCATGTAAAAATAGCCATGAATACAACATGCCTTACCAGCCGCAACTTTCTAGGCCTCCTGAATGTCCCGTACAGCACCTCGGGCTTCTTCTCGAGCATCTTCTGCGGCTTCAAGAGCTTGGGCGAGTTCGGATTCTTTCCCTACTAGACTCTGCTCCAAGCCCTCGCTTTTCTTCACAGCCTCATGGAGCTCCCGCTCAGCTGTGATGACCCTGGCCTCGTGTTTTTCACGAAGCGCCTGTTCAACGGCAGCCTTCTCGTTGGCATCAGCCACAACCTTCTTCAGTTCCTCATATTCGGCACTCGCTCCTAGGGCATACAACAAAAATACTTTTCAATAGGCACAATTACTCATTCGTGCCTAATGCAAGACAATGTTTCAACATACCTTGCTTATCCTCTAACTGCTTCTTCAAACGGCCAAGTTCTTCCTCGGACCGTTTCCAGGCTCTACTTCAGTTCAGACACTTCCGCATTATGACCGGACGTCTTCTCCGCAGATGCCTGTTTTTAAACAAAGAGGTACACATCATTAACAAAGGTTCCAACAAAAAAAGGGATTTGATCCACTGCCCGGCTCCCTCTCTTTCACCGGACAGTGTATTAGGGGCTACTGCTCATATTATGATGATTCCTCAAAGGTTTCTCCGAAACCATACCTCAAAAGCCTTTATAAGGCCAAGGCAGGACTCATTCAGCCCGCTTTCGGCAGACTGAATCTTTCCAACCACCGCACCCATGAGGGTCCGATGTTCATCAATGGTAGATGCGTTCTTCAACATTGTTGATAGACCACCCGGCAGCTCCGCGTGGACAGAGGTTACTGGCGGAGCAAGTAGGCCTCCCTTCGTTGAAGGTGGCCGCTCGCCTGATCCTGGAGCCTTGGAAGTCTCCAGGACCCTCTCCGGCTGTGGTCTGAACCCGAGATTGCCCCCATCGTCGACACGCCGTGGGGCCGCTACCCCCATGTGTTCGGCTCTAGAGACATGCCCCTCGCTCTGGGCCTCTTTGAGACGACACCTCGCTGTCGCGCCTGGACTTCGGAGAAGGAGCCTCCGGAGGCGTCTCGCTCGCCGCATCATCCGAGGTCAGCAAATCCTCCGTTGAGGACAGTCCGGCAGGAGACCTCGCCGGGTTGTACGAGATATGGCGACAGTTAAAACTACTGTACCCAGACGACCCTGAATGCATAAGCGCATTCGGATTTCGGTTACTTACAATTTTTCCAGGGGCTGGGCCCTGGGATCCCACTTCGGGCTGTTATCGGTAGCCGTGGTGGATGCCTCTGGATGGGAACCTCTCCCCCTCTTGGGCGATTCGGCCTCCAGGGATGGGGAAGCCGCATGCTTCTTCCCACCTCCAGAGTGAGGCTCGTCCTCCTCTGCTTCCTCCTTTTTGTCTTCGGAAGAAGGAGCATCGCTGGAGTCTTCGGATTTGACGTCCGAAGCCTCGCGGCAACGGAGGCCACTCCGGGTCTTCTTGACCTTCTTGGAGGCCTCTTTCTTTGGCGCCCCGTAAGGCGGCGGGACCAACATCTTCGTTTGAAGAGGTCCGGCCGGTTCCTTTGGCAGCAGGGCCGGACAATGTATCCGCTCCACCTTCTTTATCCATCCCTGGGGTCACGACGAAACAATTAAAATGTCTCCCTTGTGACATGCCAACTGAAGCACAGATGGATAGGGCGTGGCTGTAACTTACCAGGCTTGTAGAATGGGATAATTGATACCCACGGTCCTCCGTGGAGTCCGGCCACGATTTGCTGGACTTGAACAACACCTTCCAGATATCCTTGTGGGGGAATCATAGAGCTCCCGAAGGGTTTGGTGCTTGGTTGGGTCGAACTCCCACAAAGTGCAGACTCGGCACTAGCAAGGGAGAACTAGGTGAACTAGCATCACCTGGACTACGTCAACGAGTTTGACGTCCCTGTCAACCACGCTCTGAACGCGCGTCTGGAGCAGTGACAGCTCATCGGACGAGGACCAGTTCGGGCCCTTCTTGGGCCAGGACGTGAGCTGCAGTGGGGCTCCGGATCTGAACTCGGGAGCTGCGGCCCACTTTGTGCCGCGTGGTTCGATGATGTAGAACCACTGCTGCTGCCACTCCTTGATGGAATCGTTGAAGGCGCCCTTCGGCCAAACGGCCTTGGGCATCTTGCTCACCATGGCGCCGCCGCACTCAGCGTGTTCGCCACTCACCACCTTGGGCTTCACATTGAAAATCTTCAGCCACAGGCCGAAGTGAGGCGAGATCCGGAGAAAGGCCTCGCACATGACGATGAACGTCGAGATATTGAGGAAAGAGTTGGGGGAAAGATCGTGAAAATCAATCCCATAGTAATACATGACTCCATGGAAAAATGGGTGGAGGGGAAACCCGAGACAATGGATGAAATGGGGAAGGAACACGACTCTCTCGTGAGGCTCCAGAGTGGGGACGACCTGTCCCGCTGGTGGGAGACGGTGGCCGACCTTCTTGGCCACATACCCGGCTTCCCGGAGCTTCTTGATATCCTTCTCCCGGATGGTAGAGGCCATCCATCTGCCTCCTACTCCGGATCCGGACATCTTTGGAAAACCTCTCTTCGATGGAAAAGAAGAGTACTTGAGCATTAGGGCTCGAACAGAGGGGAATGAGCTAACCGAAAGAGAAGGCATGGGTAAAGAGAAAGAGACCTTATCTGTTTATAGGGGCGGTAAATGCTTTTTGCGCCTCCCCACTTGCCTGGTGGAACCCGTCCGCCTCCCACTCCCCACGATTAGCGGTGCGGTGGGATTACCCATACCCGTATTAATGAGAATCCCGTGATAAGGCGACACGATCTCTGCTTCGACAAGACGTGCCAAGGAAACCGCCTCGCAATATACGCTGAGGTTGGATGTGGGAAGACGGTTTGGATAATGACCCGACCTTGGTGACATGTCACTTTGTCTAGGAAGTTGCTAGCAGATTGCATTTGTGAAATATCATTCTCTCTATGGCGATATGTGAGGATCATTTTGCGGATCTGGACACGGTTGAAGTGTTCTATAATTACTTTGGAGTATTCGGAGAAGGAACCCGTCTTGCAATGCCGAAGACAAGACTGCACATCAGACACATCGTCATTGAAGCCTGGTTCAGGGGCTACTGAGGGAGTCCTGGATAAGGGGGTATTCAGACAGCCGGACTATGTACATCATTCAGACTATTGAAGCGTGAAGATACAAGACTCAAGACTTCGGCCCGTGTCCGTATGGGAATCTCCTTTGCGTGGAAGACAAGCTTGGCCATCCGGATATTGTGTTTCCTTCCATGTAACTGACTCCATGTAAACCCTAGCCCTCTCTGGTGTCTATATAAACTGGAGAGGTTGGTCCTTAGTAGGCCGATCACAATTACAATCATACCATCATAGGCTAGCTTTTAGGGTTTAGCCTCTATGATCTCGTGGTAGATCTACTCTTGTACTACTCATATCTTCAATATTAATCAAGCAAGAAGTAGGGTTTTACCTCCATCGAGAGGGCCCGAACCTAGGTAAACATTGTGTCCATTGCTTCCTATTACCATCAGCCTGAGACGCACAGATCGGGACCCCCTACCCGAGATCCGCCGGTTTTGACACCAACAAAGAGCGGTGAGGATCTCCTCACCAAAAATACCGCAGAGCAACATCACATGGAACACAACAACCCTGCAGTGCTGACAGTCTTCGAGACTTTCGCCTCAAACAATAGGCGCAAATGGGCACTCCGCGGCCTCGCTGAAGTCTGCCAAGTTGCAGCAATAAACCCCTGGAACGACACGGCCATAACTTTCAATGCCAGTGACGAACCAAAATTTAGAGCAGTCCGGGCACCTGCCGCATTGGTCCTCAGTCCATATGTGGACGGCTTTTGGCTCACCAAAGTGCTCATGGACGGCGGCGGTGGACTGAACCTCATCTGCAAGGAAACTCTCAATAAAATGGAAATAGACATGAGCCGCATTGAGCAAAGTAATACGACCTTCCGAGGAATTATTCCCAGTCAGGAGGCGCGATGTGCGGGAAAAATCACACTCAATGTGGTATTCGGCACGCCGGAGAATTATCGGTCCGAAGAGATAACCTTTCAAGCTGCCCCTTTCAACAACGGATATCATGCCCTGTTAGGGCGAGACACATTTGTAAGATTCCAAGCTATACCCCACTATAGTTACATGAAGCACAGGATACCCGGGCCCAATGGAATCATCACTCTTGCCAGTGATCCGGACATAGCACTCCGCACCGAAAACAAAACCGCCGCCTTGGCCCTCGAGGCATTATCTGAAGCCCTCGCGGCCGAAGAATTAACCGCATTGCGCTCCACGGTGGATAGGGACGACGTGATACTTGATAAGCGATCCAAATCCACCTCCTTTAAACCAGCAGAAGAAATACTCAAATTCCAGGTCCACCCAACGGACTCCACGAAGACAGCATCCACCGGGCCACAGCTGGGCCCCACGGTCGACGCCGCACTGCAGGCGTTCCTACGCGAAAACTAAGACATATTTGCCTAGCACCCTTCTGATATGCCAGGAATCCCACGCAGGCTGGCCGAACATTGCCTAAGTATATTGAAGGGATACAAGCCGGTCAAGCAAACATTACAGTGCTTTTTCGAACCCAAACGACAAGCCATGGGAGAGCAGCTAGCCAAGTTACTCGAGGCCGGATTCATCAGAGAAATAAAACACCTGGACTGGCTAGCAAACCTGGTGATTGTACCAAAGAAGGATAAATCTTGGCGCCTATGTGTCGATTTTTCAAAGACCTCAACAAGGCCTGCCCTAAGGTTCCTTTTCCCCTCCCCCACATTAATCAGATCATTGACCCTACCGCAGGACACGACTCGCCATGTTTCCTTGATGCATACTCCGGATACAATCAAATTAAGATGAAGGAGTCCGATCAAGCCGCAACGGTATTTATCACCCCATACGGGCCTTTCTGCTTCAACACTATGCCTTTCGGGCTCAAAAATGTTGGTGCCACCTATCAACGCATGATTCAAACATGCCTGGAGAAACAAATCGGCAAGACGGTTGAAGCATACGTGGATGATGTAGTCATCAAAACTAGGCAGTCGAATCCTTAATAGACGATCTGCGTCTCACATTCGACAACCTCCGAACATATGACATCAAGCTCAATCCAGAAAAGTGTGTTTTCGGTGTTCCAGCTGGAAAACTTCCGGGCTTCATCGTCTCCAATAGAGGAATTTAGGCAAACCTAGCTAAAATCTGAGCTTTGTCATAGTTGGCTATGCCAACAGACCTCAAACAAGTCCAAAAACTATCCGGATGTGTGGCAGCTCTGAGCCGCTTTATCTCCAGATTAGGAGAAAAGGCATTGGCACTCTATCGCCTTCTCTGATGCACCGAGCACTTCGAGTGGACGGACGTGGAAACAGCCGGATTGGAAGAAATAAAGGCTCTCCTGGCAACCAACCCAATCCTGGCCACGCCAAATGTCGGCAAACCCATGTTATCATACATATCAGCCACACACCAAGTTGTGAGTGTAGTACTCGTCGTCGAACGAGAGGAGGACGGACACAAATTCCCACTTCAGAAGCCGGTATACTATGTATCCACTGTCCTCACACCATGCAAATCCCGGTACCCTCATTACCAAAAAATAGCATACACAATTTTCATGGCATCCTGGAAGCTACGATCCTACTTTCAAGAGTGCTCGATAACGGTGGCCTCCGAAGTACCTCTCAATGACATAATAAACAACCGTGATGCTATGGGCCGGATTGCCAAGTGGGCCATTGAGCTCCTCCCATTCGACATATCATACAAACCACGCCGGGCAATTAAATCCTAGGTAATGGCTGACTTCATCGCTGAATGGACAGAGGTCGAACTCCCTAAAGAGTACGACACATATTCCAACTAGGCCATGCACTTCGATGGCTCCAAAATGTTGGCAGGCCTAGGGGCAGGCGTTTTCCTAACATCCCCTACCGGAGATACTGTTCAGTACGTCCTACAAATATTATTCACGCACTACAACAACGCAGCCGAATATGAATCTTTATTGCATGGTCTTCGGATGGCCGTCTCCATGGGCATACAGCGCCTGGAAATGCGCGGGGATTCAAACCTCGCAATATCTCAAATAAATGGAGATTTCGATGCCAAAGATCTGAAGATGGCGGCTTACCATAACGCCGTTCTCAAAATGTCGACTCACTTCGAGGGGCTCGAGTTTCACCATGTGGCTCGAGAAAGTAATCAAGCGGCGGATGTCCTTGCTCGCATTAGCGCTAAGCGCGACCCCGTCCCACCAAACATATTTCTGGAAAGATCTTCAAGCCATCCATGGTGTGGCAAGGGGAGAGCATCAACACCAATCCGGATCCGAATACAACCCCAAATTCCGAGCACACCAACATCATCGGGGCCTCAGCCACCGAAATTACATCATCGACCCATCTCATCATGGCGGTCATCGCTCCATGGACCGAACCCTTCTTGGCCTACCTTAATGGGCAAGAACTTCCCGAGGATCAGAATAAGGCACGCTGCATTGTGCGGCAATCTAAAGCCTACAAGGTTCACGAGGGAAAACTCTATAAGAAAAGCGCTATCGGAGTACTTCAAAGATGTAATTCTGAGGACGAAGCATGGCAGCTCTTGGCTGAAATTCACGCCGGTCTTGGTGGTCACCACGCCGCAGGTCGGGCCCTTGTAAGTAAGGCCTTCCGTACATGTTTCTATTGGCTGACGGCCCGAGCAGACGCACAGGACCTTGTCCAACATTGCGTCGGATGCCAGCTTTTTGCCAACCAAAGCCATATGCCACCCACCGCTTTACAAACAATCCCCATGACCTGGCCTTTTGCGGTCTGGGGGCTTGATATGGTTGGACCCCTTAAAGGGGGAATCCATAAGAAAAAAATATCTATTGGTCATGGTGGATAAATTCACTAAGTGGATAGAGGACAAACCAGTTAAAACGACAGAAGCCGGGCCAGTGATAGACTTTATATCCGGTGTTGTGCACGGTTATGGTGTTCCGCACAGCATCATCACTGACAACGGTTCTAATTTCACAACCGATGAGGTGAAAGTCTGGTGTGCTAATTTGGGCATCAAGCTCGATTACGCCTATGTCTATCAGCCACAAACTAACGGTCAGGTCAAACACGCCAATGGTCTTATTATGATCGGCATTAAACCTAGGCTAGTGTTGTCTTTGAAAGAATCAGACAAGCACTGGGTTGAGGATCTTGACTCCATACTTGTCAGGGATATACCCCGCGGTGTAACCCGGCCGGAAGTATAACCCGACCGGACTTGGCGACTCACTAATGACCCGCCCTGGCTGGACGACACACTAAGTGACCCGCCCAATCCTAGCAACTTAAGGGTGACCTGGCAAGCGGATCAGGGGAGTGACAAGAACCGGGGGCCCAGGAGGCTCAAGGCCCAGAAGGCCGGCTTACATTATGGTAGGCTGGTTTAAGAGGAAAGGCGCGAGGAATATATTCCTTACAAGGAATCAAGACCTGTACTTGTATCCGGCTTGTAGTAGAAGATAGGCTAGTCCTAATCCTACTTTGACTCCACATGTAACCCGCCCCTCTAACTTATATAAGGAGGGGCAGGGCACCCCAAAGAGGGAGAGAGAACAAGAAACAATATCTAGGGCTAGACACAAAGGGGGAGCCGGCTTATGCGGCGACTCTTGATGAGCATAATGAGACCTAGCCTCAAACATCATGCAGGGCTATTCCGGATGATGTTTCCCGGGGCCAGAAGCTGTCTAAATCCTCGTCTTGTGTGATGATGCGCCTAGCGTGTCTCGATTCCGCCCAACCCCTCTCAAGCTACCACATAGATGCGTTGGCCTCGCGACTAAGTCCTTGCAAGAGGACATCTGTCATGACAATTCCACGACAGTTGGCACCCACCGTGGGGCCTGCGCACGATGGTGTTGAGTTCTTGAAGGGATCTTTTTCAGGGATTGAGATATTCACAGCTCTTTCAGTAAAGGGGAGCCAGTCTACAAGAAATCTACGTGGGCTATGTTTTCTATCAGCAGTTTAAGTTAGATCTAAGCAATTATTGGGCGGATTAAATTTGCTGTTCGACTTTGGATCTGGGGTCATGAGATTTGGGTTCAAAAGAAATCAACCGTCGTTCATCTGGATGAGAGATCAAATAGAAAAGTTGTCGAGACAGGCGTTTTCCGTTGCAACCTATTTCGCCGGATCATATGTTCGGAGCGATAGCTGCTGTCAAGTCGGAACTGTCAAGTCGTGTGTCCTCGAGTTGTCCAAGGACTATCTCAATCGGATTGCTGATCCTACCAGCCGCCGTACGCTACATCAATGAAGGCAAGGCCAAACTGAGGTTCCAAGACAATCCATTGTTTTAACAAGTCACAAGGGGTGCTACTACCCGTTACTTGAAGGGAGTCAAAGACGGTCCAGATTGGTCCAAGAGCCGCCCGGTCTCCTTCTGTTTCCAACTCGGATTGGCCCCGCCTACCACTGGTGCGCTCCACACGCATGGGTGTGAGCACACAGCGGTCCGGCTCGCATCTTCTGCTAACTGCTCTAAACCGTCCCAATTGCAGCTCGCGCTCCTGTCCGTCAGTGCCTTGCCGTCTTGAGATTATCAGCACGCCAAGCCGCCTGGGTCGACCAGCTTTTCCGTTGCTGTAGTTCTGCCATGACAGGCGCACCATTCCGCCGTCAGAGTGTTGAGCCGGGCTACTCCGCCACCACTAAACCTGCCGTCTTCGGCTTTCTCCCTCGCGAGTCGATGCCTCTGCGTACTCACCGCCGAGTGGCCCGCGTGCCATTGCTTCCGTGCCGTTTTATGTCTGCTCCGAGTCATACCTTCACGGTCCCGCCATCATGAACGCGCGTCGGGCCAACTCTTTGAGCCGCCGCCTCCGCCCCTGAGCTGCTGTTTCAGCCTCATTCCACTTCTACCGGCACACCGTTGAGCCGCTTGTATCAGCCGCCACGGGTCGCATGAGCTGTTTCCGCGGCCTCGCCAAGTTACTGCTCTTGTCATGGCCTTCATCCTGTGCCTGAGCCACCACTCCGCCTCTGCCGTGCCTGAGCTACCGCTGCCGACGCCGATCTCCACCATGGTCGCCTTGAGTCGACGGACGTGCGGCCGTCAAGCATGCTTTGCTTGGTGTAGATGGCTGGACCTGGAGCATCTTGTAGTTGATGAGGCTGAGTTCAGTTAGAAAGGAGAGCAGCTCCGGCTGATTTGCAAAGATAAACAGCGCATACGTACGACGAGTAATAAAACCAGCCGCAGACCCAATACTCGAGTTGATTAAAAGGAGTACAGTACATGGACTTCTCATAGAATTAGCACAGGTCCCAAGGTTCTCTTATTTAATGAGGATATAATGTCAAAGGACCATCAGTGTAAAGTACATCCAAGAGCTTGTCAGGATGGAAGAGGAGAAGCGCCAGCCAAAACCCGCATAAAAGTAATGCCAAAAAATATACTGCACAAGGCTGACAGCGTTGTTACAAAAAAAATGCAGGCATCTCTAGCATGACACTATTTCTCTGGTTATCTTGACTAGAAGACCGCTGCGTTTGCACGTAAAAACCAGTACAACAATGGGGCAAAGGCAAGTTAGATTGATTGCTCCTGCTACTGCTCACGTCAAGAGCTACATCGGACATTTGCTATGTCTTTGGTCATCAGCGTCCGTGTTCGTGCGACAAAAATACCAGGACAATTGTTTATGCCATTTATACCGCGGATGCATGTTCGGCTATGCCGCGCAGCTTTCCGGACACGCATATCGTAGTCTGGTTTACATCAACGCGCCGGCCGACTCGCTTGTCCGCACCAGCTTACGATACCACGGACGACTCGCCCGTCCGCCTTCACCGCCGGTTCACGCGTCTGTGACAGCTTACAACAAGGAGGGCAACTTACCCGTCCGCACCGACTTACAATGCCACGGCCGTTTTTATCTGTCTGTGCCACCTCAGATGTTGCGGTCGTCTTTACCGCCTGTCTCTTGCAGCCTAGTCTATATCAACATACCGGGCCACACGTGTCTGTGTGAGCTGATTATTGAGTATGAGCAAGTCACTTCTTGGGAAGCCCGGTTTTTCTTCCAACAACTTGGAGGAAAATTATCATATATTATCAACCGCCGTCTGCACCGGACGACTCAATGGGCAGGCGCACAAGTCGCCGCCACTACAGTTTGGTTAACTTCAAAACATCCAGTTGGAAGGAACCATTGGCCGAGTTGCTGACACGGTTCATACGGGATCATTTATAACCCGCCGCGGACACCTCAACCTTCTGTGGATTCACATCGCGTTATCAGCGCCAATAATATGCACCTTCTGCTATGGTCAAATATGGAGAATCTCAAGCCAACTCTTCGAGTCATCTTGAGACTCGGGGGCTACAATGGTATGGCTCGGCAAAATTAGCCGATTTCAATGGATTCAAGAACTCCGGGTCATTGGAGGGAAGGTAACCCGGTTACAGAGGCTACCGCTATATTGGTGAAAAATTTAAAGCCGTCGGAAAATTTCCGGCTTAAAAAGAAGGACTCCGGTTTAAAATCCGGTTCAAGAGACATCTCTCTCCCACAAAGCGCTGACACTCTTAATATCTGGTTTAAAAACCGGTTCAAGGGAAATTTATTTACCGCAAGGTTTTGAAGCTCTCATATCCGGTTCAAATCCGGCTCAAGGTAAATTTACCTCTCTCAAAGTTTTGAAGCTTTCAAATCCGGTTTAAACTTCCGGTTCAAAAAGAATTAATCTCTCGCAAGTTCGAGTTCTCAGAAAGATTAAAGGGTGCCAAAAAGAACTTGCTGCCATGATGCGCGGTTCAAACATAGGTATCATGCCTTACGGCTTATCTTATTATGATCACTTGGGGGCTTCTTGCTCGGGCATAGCTATCAATACCCTCTTGATCGACGCAATGCCAAAACTTATATGGTCACTTGGGCTTCCTGTTCAAACATAGGTCGTATTCGAACCAAAGAGAACATAGCTGTCGATACCCTTTTGATTGGCAAACTGCCGAACCCACTTGGGGGCTTCTTGATCGTATCCGAATCATAGCTCAACCCCTTTGGGAATCGACGTGGATCGTATTCGAATCAGCATCGTTAAACAACTTTTAAGGTCATTTGGGGGCTTCCTGTTCAAACATAGGTCGTATTCGAACCAAAGAGAACATAGCTGTCAATACCCACTTTGATCCGCAACGCCAATGCCACTGGGGGCTATATGATCGTATTCGAATCTTAGCTTAACCCCTTTGGAACGGTTTACTGATCGTATTCGAATTAGAAGCCTAAAAAAATTATCTGTTTTTATACGATCGCAAGTATTTGAGTTGTCACAAATATCATATGTGCTAGTTCTTACAGAGTTGAGTTATCAACTTCACTGTCCGGGTCACATAAGTCGACGGTATCATTCAAAGGATCATAGGGATTTTTTGATCTACTTGTGTGCAGGATAAGACTACATTTGGGTGGTTACCTGCCCTAGCTTCCGACGTTAAGTCGCTAGGGCATATGTTATCTAAACTCTTTGCAGGATTTGCAGAAATATGACAGATAATTGATTAAGTTCAAGCTCATTACCAAAGTTGATGCTTCAAAATGATTATCCGTTCTGGATTTTTCTCAAAGGCTATAAGCCGCCGGGTTATAAAAATTCCGGCTTACAATGAATGCACATTAAGTCGTCATCGGCCAAGAGCCGCCAGGTATTTAAACTCTGGATTTACTTGTCAACCGATGAGGTATTCAAATCTTTTAAATAGCCAAACTTGGCTGGATTTTTATTATGATATTGAGTGATTGAGGTTTTCAAACCGGGTTATTCAAATCTTTAATAGCCAACATGGCTGGATTTTTATTATGGTTATCAGTAACTAATATTATTGAGGTTTTCAAAGTCGTTTCAGCGCAATGGCTATTATTTTATCAATGGATATGATTCATTCTACAATGAAAGGAATAGTCCCGAGTCGCTGCAGGCTTACGACCTGGCACTTGGGGGCTACATTATTCAAATTGAGGTTACATCAAATATGCAAGTCTCATGTCACTGCAAGCATGCACCATGACACTTGGGGGCTAGTGCAAATTCATTTTTGTTCACCTCATTGAAGACCCGACTCATCACATCGTAATGAGCCGGCCCTTGGGGGGTACCAATTGCTCCTGTCAAAAATTGAAGGTACACATGCATTAATATATTATATTGAATGGTTCACTATTCAGTTGGTAGAGTACAAAGCTCTTAACCTTGTGGACATGGGTTCAAGCCCCATGGTGGAGATTATATTATATGATGTTATTATCAATTATATACAAAGTCCCAGCTCAGTATTATCTTACTAAGCCGGCCCTTGGGGGCTACACATTGCTGTTCAAGTTTACATGGTTATGTCTACAAAGTCCCTGCTCATTATTGCATAATGAACCGACCCTTGGGGGTTACACTGGTTGAAGTTTTTATGAGCATAAGGCAATTTCAAGTCCCAGGATGCTGCAAGCATGACAACCCGGTACTTGGGGGCTACATGTGTGGAATATTCAGTTTATATGATTGAGATGAATAAAACGGATTTCTTCAAGGTTGCAACATTTATTGGAGCAAGTCTTAAACCATCACTTTGTTTTGCTCAAGACTTGGGGGCTACAGGTAATATGGATGTAAGGGAGAAAAATCTTCAAATTATCAGTTTTGAGCAAATCAGGAGGATCAATTACATAAACCGGTGTCAACAACAATTATGACCCAACATCGTCTGTTTTTAATACGGCAGTTTTGGTAATGATAAACCAGCAAGTTTTACATCTTCAAGCCGGCTGAATATCATATGAGTATTTGAAGACCAAAATTATTTAACCCGGCGCCTTGGAAGCCGACTCAAGTGGATTATTCTTCACAATATTTTTCTGTGAGAAACCAACATCATCAAATTGATTGTGAAGCTGGTCTATTGACCCGGATTTTCTAGAAGAAGGAAATGACAAGGACTTAAGGATGTTCAGGTGCCGGTTTACAAGAATTCTTAACCCGGAGCACAACTTGTCAAATTTGTTCTTGTGTTTATTTTGCAGCATAAGTTTACCATGGATAAATCCAAGCTAAACTTGGGGGCTAATGTCGGGGATATACCCCGCAGTGTAACCCGGCCGGAAGTATAACCCGGCCGGACTTGGCGACTCACTAATGACCCGCCCTGGCTGGACGACACACTAAGTGACCCGCCCGATCCTGGCGACTTAAGGGTGACCTGGCAAGCGGATCAGGGGAGCGACAAGAACCGGGGGCCCAGGAGGCTCAAGGCCCAGAAGGCTGGCTTACGTTATGGTAGGCCAGTTTAAGAGGAAAGGCGTGAGGACTTTCTTCCTTACAAGGAATCAAGACCTGGACTTGTATCCGGCTTGTAGTAGAAGATATGCTAGTGCTAATCCTACTTTGACTCCACATGTAACCCGCCCCTCTAACTTATATAAGGAGGGGCAGGGCACCCCAAAGAGGGAGAGGGAACAAGAAACAATATCTAGGGCTAGACACAAAGGGGAGCCGGCTTATGCGGCGACTCTCGATGAGCATAATGAGACCTAGCCTCAAACAGCATGTAGGGCTATTCCGGATGATGTTTCCCGGGGCCCGAAGCTGTCTAAATCCTCGTCTTGTGTGATGATCCGCCTAGCGTGTCTCGATTCCGCCCAACCCCTCTCAAGCTACCACATAGATGCGTTGGCCTCGCGACTAAGTCCTTGCAAGAGGACATCTGCCGTGACAATTCCACGACAATACTCTAGGGGTTGTGGACCACTCCCAATCGTTCTACCGGATACACACCCTTTTTTATCATGTACGATGCAGAGGCTGTGCTACCCTGCGACATTATTCATGAATCACCTCGAGTGCACATTTATGAAGAGAGAGAAGTCAAGTTGGATCGGCAGGACAACTTAGATGCCTTGGAGGAGGAGCATGATGTCGCAAAAGCCCGTTCCGCATTCTACCAACAACAAGCCCGCAGATATCAAAGCAGAGAAGTACGAGCCAAGACTTATAATGTTGGCGAACTCGTTCTACGCTTGCCGGAGAAGAAAAAGGACAAACTCAAGCCCAAGTGGGAGGGTCCCTTCATCATTGACGAAGTTCTCACCGGAGGAGCGTACCGCCTGCGTGATGCATCAGACAACCGCCTAGAGCCGAACCCATGGAACACGGCCAGACTCCGAAGATTCTATGCCTAGCGCCGGACTCTTCATTCGTCCCCTTTCTCCCCCTTTTCCATTATTTCTTTTATTTTCTCTCTTTTCATCTTTTTTTTGTTTTAGAGCTGTAAAGCTTTTGTATGGCTAAATCGTACACCTAAGACGCATACAATTCTTAATACGTATGTCGGTTATACCTGGGGGCTTCTTGTACAGAAGCTTGTTATTATTATTTTCCGAGCATCAAGCTCACCACATATGTGTCTTTTCCACGTATGTACCTTTTCTTCGCCATTATATGCATCGATATGACTTAAGTTTTGGCCAACCTGGGTTGCCTGGCTCCTGTGCTTATGCCCTACGTTCCCGTTAGTTCGGCTAGGGCATAAAGGGAGCACCTCTACGATTGTTACTGTCGGGTCATCCAGATGTGTACCTCCACTACAAAAAAAACACTTCCGTGATGATACATGTTTGTCACAGTAGGTCGCGTTTTTTGTCATGCATGTACATCCATGACAAATTTATGACAGAATCAAGATAGTCATACCTGTGCTGTCGTAGAAGTGTTCCATGACATTACCAAAATTATCATCACGGAAGTGTCCACTTCCATGGCGATAAATCGCACGTCACAAAAGTGCTTTCGTCAAGGGTGACTGACACGTGGCATCCACCGTAATGGAACGCCGTTAAGCTATTGGGTTGGGTTTTGGATCCGATAACCCGTTAACAGCCCCGACAAATGGGGATTTTCCACGTGTAAAATCATCATTGGCTGGAGGAAACACGTGTCGGCTCATTGTTGGGACAGATGTATCCACTCATTGGACAGAAGGCGCCTATGATACGTCGACACGTGACCCGACCCAACAGAGGCCCATTCCTGTGAAAAGGCCGGCCCGTTTGACTTGGTGAAAAGGTGACGGGCCGGCCCATGGAAAGCCTGTTAACGGCCTGTTCGCATATAGCCCATTTACAGCCCGCTAACCCAAGGCCCTTTACGCCCTACCCGAATTAGGCCTAGTAGCGTCATCTGGGCCATCCAATATGATTCCAGCCCGTTTTCACTTCTAGCCCATGTATGGCCCATGATGTCTTTTGGCCCATATGAGGCCCTATGTAACTCTTGGCCTATTAACGGCCCGTGGTGAAACTGGCCCGCAATGAACAGTGTATCACTTTAGGCCCGTGGTGAAACTGGCCCGTAATGAACAGTGTATCACTTTATACCCATTAATGGCCCGTTATTCAGTTGGGCCATTTCCAGCCCATGTTATCTTTCGGCCTTCTCAGAGCCCATTTATTCTTGGGCTCATTTCGAGCATTCGTTTACTTACGGCCCGTTACTCTAATTTTCTGCTTGTGGTCCAAATTCAGCCCGTGGTTACAGTCGGCCCGTTTGTGGTCCGTTAATACATTGGGCCGTTTTCATAGCGTCATCAAATACAACCTATTAACGATGGCCCGTTATGGTTGGCCCATGAACGGGCGATTCCAACTCTAGCCCGTTTACGGCAATAATGCGGCCTGTTATTGGCCCATGTTTGGCCAATCGATCATATGGCCCGTATAAGGCCCATTGATGATAGGGCCCGTAGAAGGCCCATTATTTCTACGGCCCGTAGAAGGCCCAATGTTTCTACGGCCCATAGAAGGCCTACTGTTTCTATGACACATAGAAGGCCCACTGTTTCTACGGCCCGTAGGAGGCCCAGTGTCACTACAGTAAATATTAGCCCATGGTTATTGTGGCCTAGTTTTAAAAAATAGGTTATTGCAGCCACTAGCAAACCGCGGAAAAAGAACTGCACTGACTACAAGCAAACAAATAAACAAGGCAACAAGGAAATAAATAAGCAAGCAACTTATGCTAGGCTATCACGGCTATTACACATATTACATCCACTGGGCATCAAAGTTCACCACCAGTGCAAATATAGGGAACACAACAGCATATAAACGCCGCAGCAAAACAAGTCCAGAACTGAAACCACTTCAGAAGAGTTCAAGAAACAATATCCTGGGTACCCATAATGCTGGCAAGATGCTTAGGAAGCTTATTAACTTTCTCTTGTTTGGCGCTTAAATCCTCCAGCGCTTGCTATTGCATAAGAAAGTACACATCTGAATTCTGCAGGGACTTCCTCAGTCCTTCGGCTTCTTGCCGCAGCACAGATGACTGATGCCTTTCAGCTTGTAGCTAAGACTGAAGAAGCCGAAGTGATTCAGGCAGCGAGTTCGAAGAGCTTGTGCCAGCGGTACTGGCCAGTAACTCGAACACTACATCAACGCAAGACTGTGGGGTTTTCTCACTGTCTACAAGATCGTTTTTATCACCTTTCTTGGAGACCAACAGGGTTGTCTTACTATCTTGAACCTTATCTGCATTACTTTCTCTACCATTGCATAGTGGGGTGCTCTTCTCCAATATTCTGTTTGCATACTACAAGAGAAACAAGCAGACACATCACAGGTTTAGGTTGTAGTATACCAAACTCATTTTGGTAAACCGGTTCAGTAGTAAGGTGGACAGGATAACAGCATGAAACAAACATATATCTATGTACTATGGTCATTGTATTGTCCATATCATTCTAGTTATGTTCCCTAATCAAGATAGAGACACAGTTCAACTCATATATTTTTAAGACACAGCAGCATAGACAGAATATAAGTGTGAGAAACTACACAGCATTGGCAGCACTTGTAATGTGCATCACATGAGAATATAACTGTTTATACAACTTAAACTGAAATCAACATAGAGCAAGAAGTTAGAACACCAATCCAGTTAAAGAAATAGGTTTAAAACATACCTGTTGCGCCATTGGAGTTTCAATTGGATCCTTCAAATTCGAAAGTAGTTGGTATGAGTAAATACAGTGATGCAGCAGCAAAGGAGTATGGACCATAGCTACGGAATCTGACCTGAGAACAGTTGCTCTTCTGCTTTAAACGTGGAGTTTGGGTTAGCTGTGGTGGTCTTCGTGCTTTGGGCACTGCAGTAGCTTTACAAACTGCTCGTGTGGGGGTACTCTGTGGTGGACATGGTGCTTTGTCAACTATAAGTGGGTTACTATCCGCTGGGGTTGCGGTTAGATGGGTTGTAGCTGGTTCTCTGCCCAACGGTGTAAGTGTGCAATCTGGAAGAGTCTCGATTATGTGTGGTGGGGCTAGTTTGTGGGCCAGTACAACCATGGTTCTATCTGCTTCGACGGGTAGCACTGTCTTTTGTGAAGAACGGGTTTTTGCTCCCTTAGATACTGCCATCACCCCCTCCAATTCAAATGGCTGATAAACAAGAAAATAAATTGAATGTACCGACATTGTATGATAGACAGATGTGGTAATTCACATATATGTTGTCTAACCAAACAGGACAACATGACACAATTTCACATATATGACGCCTAACTAAACAGGAAAGCATGACACAGTTTCAGATATATGATGGATAGCTTAACAGGATATAATGGCATAATTCAACATATGATGAGTACCTAAACAGGATGACATGACAAAACTATATGATGTCTTTCTAAAATAGGTTGGGATGAAATAATTCACATACATGTTGTCTAAGTATACAGGATGGCATGATATAATTGACATAATTGATTCATATACTAAGCAGCTGGCACTCGCATGTATGATCTCTAAACTAAGCAGATAGAATTCAATATTGTGCATATGATGTCTAAACTAAGCAATGCAAGACTCCATGTGCATCATATGAGAAATATAAACATTGCAACTTAGAGCATACACCTCGGGTGGGATATAGGACTGGTCATCTGTCTCTGAATCCTCCTCTGAGGAGCTCCCTGTAACCATCGAGATATATGCTTCAATGGGTACCATTGCCTGCTCTGAAGACCTTGTTTTCACTCCAGATTTTTCCATAACCGGCTCAAATGGCTGATACACATGAAGAGTAGTTCAGTATACACAGATTGTCGACAAATGGAATACGTAATGAAAAAAAAGATGGCATGAGATAATTCACATATATGATGCCTGGCTCCATGGCGGTGCATAATTCACATATATGATAATTGGCTGAAAAACATGGCATTGCATAATTCACATATCTGATATAGAAAGCAAATAGGAGGCATTCACACAAAACATGTCTAATCTAAGCAGATGGCATGGCAATGCAAGACACCATATGCATGATATGAGCAATATAACCCAGCCAAGTTAGAGCATGCACCTCGGGGGGGGGGGGATACGACTGGTCATCTCTATCTGAATCCTCCTCTGAGGAGCTATCTGTAACCAGCAAGAAATCTGCATCGACATGTAGCACTAACTGCTCAGAAGACCTTGTTTTCACTCCTGATTTTCCCATGACCGACTCAAATGGCTGATGCACAGGAAGAGTAGATGAATGTATAAACATTGCTGACAAATGGAACACATTATGGAAAAAAATATGGCACGATACAATTCACATATAAGATGACTGGCTAAATAGGATGGCATTGCATGATTCACGTATATGATGCCTGGCTAAAGAAGATGGCATTGCATAATTCCCATATACTCCCTCTGTTCCTAAATATTTGTCTTTTTAGAGATTTCAAATGGACTACCACATACGGATGTATATAGACATATTTTAGAGTGTAGATTCACTCATTTTGTTCCGTATGTAGTCACTTGTTGAAATCTCTAAAAAGACAAATATTTAGGAATGGTGGGAGTATGATATAGAAACCAAACAGGTGGCATTCACACAAAACAAATCTAAACTAAGCTGATGACATATAAGATGTATAATGTAAGCAATGCAAGGCGCCATATGCATGATATAACCAACATCAGCATGCCAGGTTAGAGCAAACACCTCAAGTGGTAAACAGGCATGGTCGGCTCCTTATGAATCTCCATTTGAACAGTTATCTTCCTCTGGAATACAATCTGGAAATGCAGGAGAGGGGGGGGCACTTCGCCCACCATGGAGCAGCGTCTGCATGACATTATATTCGCACGCAACGGTCTTCTCTTTTTCTCTACATGTTCAGTATGATTGTGTACAATATCTGACATGCATAACAAAAAAATAGTTAGATTTTGTAAGGCCTAAGGGGTGCATGCAAAAATCAAGACTGATGGTAGCAAACGAGTGGATGGGTCCAAAACTAATGATAGCAGGTAGATTATAGCTTCAGTTTAAAAAGATAGACAATGGATCATCTATTGTTTGTTGCCCACCCAACATGAACCACATAGAAGACCCCAGATGAACCAGATAGTAGACAGATACTATTCGTTGCTGGCTCGATATGAGACCCATGGGCAATTCAAAACTCAAGATTGAACGATAAAGTAGCAGGTAATAATAACCGATGTATAACATAAGCAAACACGAAAGACTGCGACCTCTCTTCCGGAGCTGTCTAGTCCTCAGGTTCATCTGCTCAGTCGATGATGGTAATGCAGTTGGCGTGGCTGCCGGCAACGGGGAAGATGATCTGAGGTGGTGAAATAAAGTCTGCAGGGGGGATCTCTGCTACAGTGAATGCTTCTGTCGATGGTGCAACCTCAGGTGGGGTGGATGACGGCATGGCAGGAGCAGGACATAACACACAGAGGTTTCTTTGACGCCAATCTGAAAATGAAGTAAATCTGTAAGGGCTCCTTAGAATTGGAGGATTCTATAAACGCAGGGACAGGAAAAACACAGGAATAGGATAGGAATGCACGTGCAAAACACAGCATTTGGAAACATAGGATTTCAGTCTACCTGGGTGTTTGGCTCACATGAATTGGAAGAACAGAGGAATGGAGAAACAAAGTGATGTGACGAGTGTACAACCTCTTTGGCATAGCCTTGTGGACCTCAGCATCATTGGGTTGGACGTGGAGGATGGTGATGATGCTGGTGTGACTGTCGGAGATGGGGAAGAAGATCCGAGGCCTCTAGAAATGGCGCCGAGGGTACTGCTCCGCTGTGATGGACGGTTCCATCGTTGGAGCAGCTCCGCTAAGGTGTACGTCGACGAGGCTGAAGCATGACAAGATAGACAACTTTAATCTGAAGTGGGACCCTAATATCATCTGCAATAGATGATGTAAAATGCATCACCAAAAAGTGCTAGATGTAAAACGCATCAGCCGCGCCACGGCCGCTCCGACAGATGCTGTAAGTACTGTTCACACTGAACTTAACTGAAGAAAATGAACTTCATAGTCGAAACTGAATTTTACTATCGAAACCGATTGAACTAGTAACATAGCATTGCAATAGATGTTTAGGGCGTTTGAGCACTAGTAGCAGAGAAGCAGTGATCTAAATCAGCATACGCTCGAGCAGGGAACGCACTAGCAGAGAGCAAGTCGTGCAGTAGCACCGCGAGCGAGTGCTAAAGCAGCAACTCCTATAGCTGTCGGAGGTCGTGCAGCAGCAGCAGCGCAAGCGAGAGCAAGAGCAGAGCAGCAGCACGAACGAAAGAAGGAGCAGTGCAACAGCGCGACCGACAGCAAGAACAGAGCCGCAGCGCGAGCGAGAGCCAGAGCAGCTGTAGCTAGTGCTGTTGTGGAAGTCGCCGCCGAGGAAGCAACGACATGGGGGAGAGACGCCGTGGATGATGTGGCCGGCGACAGTGCTGTTGATGGAGACGCCATGTCTGCTCGGTATCGAGCACCGGCAGCCCCCTGAGATCGAATAAAAGATAAAATGCAGCGATGAGTGCAGAACCTCCTTGGTGGCGCCGAGTTGGCCTCGGCTTCATTGGAGGAATTGGTGAGGGTGCTGCGGTTCCGGTGGGGCAGGTCAAGACAGCACTATGGGGATTGAGGTGGCGCGATAGACGAGGCGAACATCGGGGCAGCTCCTTGGAGGTGGAGGACGGGGCGGCTGATCCGGCGGGATGACGAGATCGACAACGGATCCTCACCGGTGCGGTGGATGAGGGACGGCGAGCTGTTGCGGTGGACGACGTAGTCGGGGAAGAGTCTCCGGCTGGGCGGCGGTCGGGAGGCCGACGGAGGAGTGTGGGTTTTTGCGGGTTTTGGCGACCTCGGTGTACGAATGGGGGGGAGAGGCGAAGGGGGAGGGGGAGCCAAGCTTAGGGACGCGCTTGTCCGAAATGTAGGGTAAGTTACTAGCGTACTCCCACAGGTTTTGACACCGCGACATGGAGCTTCATTTCCGGCTGAGGGGTAGAAGGGGGATTTCGCGTGTCTGGGCTGCGGGAGCGATTTCGGATGAGGAGGGAGTTCTTGCGCGCGTCCAAATTTCGGGATAACAAGGCGTGGCGCGGGTTGAAGAAGCGGGAGTTTCAAAGCAGGTGAGACAAAAGATACTCGAGCTTGAAAATTTCGGGATAACAAGGTGCGGATTCCTTGTTCGGCAGAACAAACTTAACGTGTAAAAAAATCATACAAGACACAAGAGAGTCATGTCCCCTTTTACTATATTGCTATAGATGCCATTGAAAAAACTACAAGAAAAATGTAAAAAAATCGGGAGAACATGATTACCCTGCACAGTACCAAATCGATTCGCACTTCCCTCAACAACAACAAAAAACAAATCAATTCCCACCAAAGAAAGAGTAATGTCCCTTTTTATATGATTACAGATGCCATGATCTCGAGTTTCAATTTTTGAATCCATGTTATGTTGAATTTGAATATATCATTAGGTGACCTTTCGGTTTATAATTGATGTAGTCATACATTTTGATCTTCCATCATATATGAACATTTTACTCCACCATGTGAAAATATATATTGTCATCTACCATATGGACTAAATTTGAATCAATTTTCCTTATTTGAATACGATTGTTGTCAAGTTATACAATAATTTAAATATTATCTTGATAACAAAAAGACATGCATATAGCAGTAATCATATTTCACTATGAACTACATGTACCATACGTTCTCCAATTCAAATATCTGTATCCATTTTATGTTGAATTCAAATCATAGTACATTATAGGTCTAGGTAGCGAGATGTTCGGGATAATCTAAACCCTGTTTTCAGACGTATAATTTTTGGCTGAATTGGGACAAGTTTTGGTATAAGCCTCTTACAAAACTGGAGATTCTCTCAACAAGCCTCGTGGTTCCGAGAGGGAACGTGTCACCTTTGTGTGCGAAACGATATACACTGCCTCCCCCCTGATTTTATTTACAGAGGCAACATAGAACTATATGAGTGCCCTGTTAAATTTTGGAATTATTTCGGGTTCATTTGGCCTTTTTATACATTAATTGACTTTCTGGACTTTTAATGTGCATAATCTATATATGAATTGCATGCACATGCTCCGGTGCACCAAAGTGGGTTGAAAAATCACATGTGTGTCCTTGGTTGAATTTCTAGGTCCCATGGAAGAAATGAGAATGAAATTCAAACAACTGGGCGTCATGACTCTGCCGAGAACATCGAGAAACTTAGATTTTAAATTCATGTAATGAAACTTGGCATGATGTCATGTCATGGCACTAACATGTTGTGGTAAAAAATTGGGCCAATTTGGAAGCTCGTGGTTCTAAGAGGGAA
>NC_041393.1:248020677-248047777 GCF_002162155.2 Triticum dicoccoides
CGCCCTTGAGTTTCTTAACAAAGGCAACATAGAACTACATTAGTGCCATGTTAAATTTTGGAATTATTCTGGGTTCGTTTGTCGTTTTTTATACATTAATTCAGTTTCTGGTCACTTAATGTGCATAAGTCAAATTTGAACTACAAGCACACCAAAGTTGGTTGAAAAATCACATTTGTATCCTTGGGTGAATTTCTAGGTCCCATGCAAGAAATGAGAATAAAATTAAAGCATCTGGGCATCGTGGCTCGGCCGAGAACTTTGAGAAACTTGGTTCTAAAATTCTTGTAAATCCAAAACACATCTGAAAATCATGAAACTTGGTATGGATGTCATGTCATGGTACTACCATGTTGTGGTAAAAAAATGGCCGAATAGGAACAGATTTTGGTATAAGCTTCTTGCAAACCGAAGCTTCTCTCAAGAAGGCTCGTGGTTCTGAGAGGGAACGTGTCACCTTTGAGTGCAAAACGATATACGTTGTCCCCCTTGAGTTTATTTACAAAGGCAACATAGAACTACATGAGTGTCCTGTTAAATTTTGGAATTATTCCGGCTTCGTTTGGCCTTATTTACACATTAATTGAGTTTTTGGTCATTTAATGTGCATAATTCAAATTTGAACTACAAGCACGTGCTTCCGTGCACCAAAGTTGGTTGAAAATCACATTTGTGTCCTCGGGTGAATTTCTACTCCCATGCAAAAAATGAGAATAAGATTCAAACATCTGGGCATCGTGGCTCGATCAAGAACATTGAGAAACTTGGTTTTAAAATCATGAAACTTGGCATGGTGTCATGTCATGGTAGTACCATGTCGTGGTAAAAAAATTGGCCGAATAGGAACAAATTTTGGTATAAGCTTCTTGCAAATCGGAGCTTCTCTCAAGAAGGCTCGTGGTTCTGGGAGGGGAACGTGTCACCTTTGTGTGCATAATTCAAATTTGAAATACAAGCACATGTTCCAGTGCACCAAAGTTGGTTGAAAAATCACATGTGTGTCCTCGGGTAAATTTCTAGGTTCCATGCAAGAAATGGGAATGAAATTCAAAATTCTGGGCGTCGTGGCTGGGTTGGAAACATTGAGAAACTTAGTTTTTAAATTCCTGTAAATCCAAAACACGCATGAAAATAATGAAACTTGGCTTGGTGCCATGACATGGCACCAACATGCTGTAGTAAATTTGCAGTCCAATTTGCGAAGGCGCACACATTAAAAATCAACAAAGTCATTTTGGAACAAGTGCTGTCAGATTACAATCGGAAACACAAGTATTATTGAAACCGTGGGCGTTCTACTTACTAGTACCATTTACGTGCCGCCATGCGTTCCCATTTTTTATTAGCTAGGAGGCGCCGTGCAGGGTAGCTATTTGAGTACGAGAGGCGTGCAATCAGACCCCTGCGCGTGCTTATCGGGAGGAGAGCCCTTTGACCTCCATCTGCCGTCCACCTCTCTCCCAAGGTCTCCATTAATGGCGCCCGAGCCTTTGTTTAATGGCATGGCTATGTCTCACTCGACTGAGATTTAAGAGAGAAAAAAGAAAATCTGGTAGCACGGATCTTGATGTAAGATCTGACGGACCTATATAGCATCTACTGCGACTTATAGCAAGACTGATGAATATATAAGGACGATTTTTTTATCAAAGTAGGGCTTGCCCCTTCCGATTTTCATTACTGAAAACCACCACAATTCACAAGAAGTTCAGCACAACTCCAGCCTAACACGAAGGACTAAAAGTACCAGATTGAAATCGCTACATCCCAAGAGGTCAACAAAGGCCAAACATCCACGCTAGAACCCAACATTCACAACCGGCGACACAATCGACATCCTAAACCGATTATTACATCAAAAGAAACCAGGAAACTGAAGGAATCCTAGCAGCAACTAGAAGAACAGCAACGCCAGGGTCGCCACAGCAAGAGTTTTCTTCATTCCAGCCTCGCAACATTGATCTTCCACAGAAAGATAAGGACGATTAATTGTCTTACATAATTAGAAAGATAAATTAAAAAGCCACATGCGGCTACGCCCGAAATACACAAGGGCAAAATAAGAAGGAAGACAAGGATCTGGCTCGCTGATCTCTACTTTCTTGATGCGTTGCTGCAGGCCGCGGGAACTAGTCTCTGCGGGGAGCGGCGATGAGCTCTTTCGTGTCCTCAAGACGCTGCTTGAGAACATCCACGGATTCCTCCACCAACCTTTGGCGCTCGTTGCGGAGCATGTCATTCTCGTCCATAAGTTTCTTGACGATGACGCCGGTCCTCTTCAACAAGGCACTGGTCTCCTCCTGCTGGTCTGCACTTCGGACGATCTTCTCCCTCAGCAGGTCGCGCTTGGCCCAGAGCCTCTCATTGCCCTCCCTTAGTTGTCGAATGACGCCGGTAGCCTGTTCAAACGAGGCTTTCACGTCGTCCTGCAACCTCGCCAAGCCGGAGATCTGATCCATCTGGCTATGGACGATCACATGCATGCGCCTGTAACAGTCGTCGCCTGCCAGCGAGAAATTTTCCCAGGCCACCGCGGCGCGGCGGGACATCTTTGCTGCATTCGTGGCGCGGCGGGACATCTCTGCTGCTTCCGCGGCGCGGCTGGACCAGTCTGCTGCATCGACGGCACGGCGGGACCTCCGTGCTGCTTCAGCGGCGCGGCGGGACCTCTGTGCTGCTACTTCCGTGCGGCGGGACATGTCGGCTGCTCTCGTAGCGAGGTGGGACATCTCTCGTGCTTCCGCTTCCATGCTCGCCTCTCCCTGGTAGCAATCTCTCGACCCAAAAATCACGCTGGCCATGGCAGACGCAAGGGAAGGACGCTGAATGACTTGTTTTTTTGTGTGGATGAGGAGTTGAGGAGGAATGTGCAGTCATCTTGGCATCCTAGTATTTATAACCGAGTACTAACACGCTCCTAAGTGGGAAACCGTTTAGGTTGTGATCGGTGTGAACAGGTTTGGAATTCAATATACTAGCGTGGTACTAATACGCTCCTAAGTGGGAAACCATTTAGGTTGTGATCGGTGTGAATAGGTTTGCAATTCAATATAGCATGGAGTAATTTGGAATGTGACGAGACGCAAGCTCAAAAACTTGTACTCTGAGTTTAGTAGTATGTTATACAGGAAGAGAAGAGGTGCACACACGCACTCGTCCTCTCACGCACGCGTCTGTTTTTTTCTCGAAAAGGAGGATGATGACCCCCGGCCTCTGCATCTGGGAGTCACACACGCATCTGTAGCTACGAATTGTAGTGTTCTCAACAATCCGATTGGCTCTATCATGGATGTACTTATATACTAAAACATGTCTAGATACATCTATATTTTGACAAATGGAAGGCATGTATTGTGGAACGGAGGGAGTGCTTGTCATCAAAATGGATAAAATAGGGACATGTCTAGAACTAAAATACGTCTACATACATCTCCTTTTATCCATTTTGATGACATGTAGTACTCTTACCCAAAGGAACTTTATATCCAACAGACACAAAATATCCGTTCGACTGTTGGAAATTATTGATCTGATGTCGAATTAATTGCTGCAGCGCCACCAAAACCCACCGTTTCTCAAGCTAAAGTAGACCAAGGTAATCCCTATATTAGCATATTACTAAGATAAACAGAAGGCACTGTCAAAACATTTAGGACGTGAGCTTGTCAATCTGAATGTGGAGGGACACAAGCTTAGCCCCGACCAGCAGCTTGGGTGGAACTGTCAAGAAGGTCAGCTCCTGCACGTCGACGTTGATGGGATCCTTGCTGCTTGTCACCTCCATTTCCACCTTGACGGCGTCGGTCGTGCCTTTGGGCTCCCCAGCGGGCCGTTCGCCCATAGCTTGGCCAAGTAGTGCGGCAGTGGGGACGCCCTCGCTATGATGCAGACAACCGACACGGTGATAGGCGCGCCGATGTCGAGCACGCCGCCGACCAAGAAAAACGCGCGGCGGTCCTCCTCCGCGAACAGCAAGAGCCGTGGCTCCGACAGTGGCACTTGCAGCTAGAGCACCTTGCCGTACTGGATCCTCTGCATGGGCATGGGATGCGCGGTGCTGATGTGGTCGTAGAGCACCGGCGCGGGCCTTCGTAGCTGCAGACAGGCACGGGGCATTTGCAGGGCGCGAGCGGACACACGCTCTGGTGATCGGCGAGCTTGTGGTAAGTGACGTAGGGCCCACAGCCTCCGTGCGGGCACTCCACCCTCACCGACGAAAGGACGGAGTCCACTGCCGTGTTCCGCACGTCGAAGCCACCGCCGCGCTCGCACTTCTGGCACTGCCGCTGGTTCCCGGGGCGCTCGATGCGGCAGTCCGCGCAGGACAGGTGCCCTCCCTTGCACTACAGAAATCAATCCAACAGCACATCAATCAAGAAACCTGCACCTTGCTCAATAAGCCGAACGGACGAGGTATATTCAAACCTCATACACTGGAGGCATCAAGGGGCGGAGGCACAAGGGGCAGTGGGTCACGGTGAGGTCCATCAAGACATTAGAGAGCTCCATCATCGGGTCATGTTGCTGTTTGGTCTACATGATCTCGCCCTCCTCGTGCACAACCATCCTTCAAGGTGCATTAAATCAACACATGCAATTACTATCAAAAGAAGAGTCATGGCATGCATGCATGCGTTGTAATTAATGCATCGGTAAACACAAAGTATTGAAATATATCGAGTGCAGTGCTTTGATGTGTCGCGTCAACTCGTACATCAATGAGAAGTTTGATTATCCTCTCCCTCGTGGACTTAACTGCACCTGCCTTTGGCTGTATGACAGGTTGGCCACACACCTGTCGGGCCCAACTGTCATACACGCAAAGACAGGAGCGTCCCTCCCTCGCCCATGAGCGTGGTGGCTGGCAAGACTAGGAGAAGCTTTCACTACACGCTCTCCCTCCCGCACGCAGTGGACATACAGCAGTTCAATCGGTGCCAGATGGCCAGAAGCGTACTGTAGTACTCCTCTAGTGCAGTAGTACACCATCATTGTTCGACTTCCCGAAGAGGCGAAGAGCCAAGCGCAGCCCGGACGCTCGTGTGGCAGTTTCATGTGTAGAGTAGTCTAGATAGCGTGTACCGTGCCTGTAAGCTTAAAATCGTTGGGGTCGGCTCCATGCTATGTGGCCGTCTCGAAGTTTTTTTAAAAATTAAAATAGTCTTCTGGCCCTACCTGTCACCCTGGTGATTGTAGTTTGCACGCTCATCTGGTCAAGACAGGAATATATATTTTAATTTGTCTTTTTCGAAAAGGGGGGACTCCCCTGCCTCTGCATCAGAACGATGCATACGACCACATATATTTTAATTTGTAGTGGGTAAATGTTAGAGGTTGCAGCAAATATATTGTACACTACGGGTCTTTCAGCCAAGTTTAGAGGCAAGCATGTGGGGCCAGTGCTATGATGTGTCACGTCAACTCGTAGAACGAGGAGAAGCTTGATTTTACTACACGCCTTCTCCCTCGCCCATGCGCGCGGTTGCTCGCAAACGAGGATAGGCTTTTGCTCAGTAGTAGTACTTCCACAACAAGCTATCCGTCCTGCTCGCGGTGGACACACATGCAGCAGTGGATTCGACACTGTAGAAGTAGTAGTAGTAACATAATTGTTCGTCTTCTCGAAGAGGCAAAGAGCCAAGCGCAAACCGAACGTTGCAGTTGCGAACATTGGAGCATGCATATAGCCAAGATCTTGCATGAGACAAAATTGCTATGTGAGCCCACTATTGTACTAGTACGTACAACTACTTGCTAGTATAGCCCTGTAAACCAGAAAGGAGTATTTGCCCTTCTAGAGATTTCAACAAGTGACTAGACTACACCGAGACGGAGTACATATGGAGCAAAATGAGTGAATCTGCACCATAAATAAATACGTACTAGTTCTATCGTTTTCCTCTCCGAGGTGCACAATATTGAGTATACTGACTAGTCTCTTTTTGACACGCATTTACGTTTTTTTGACACAGTACAGACGCAAGTGCTCATATACACGTGCATACACTCACCCCTATGAACGCACACATGCACGGCACTATCATCTTGAAATTTACGAAGTCACCATAGGCACCTCATCGTCGACGGGTCCATAGGTGCTTGAATGCCAAGGAGGAAGAGGGTAGCGGTTCCCGAGACGTTGAACGGTCAATGATGCATCCTCAATTACATGCAGAGGGAATTAATTGGAGAAGCAGACTAGAGCCAGCACGATGTGAATGCAACAGAGTTTTGACTCTCATATAATAAAGGTGCCCCACCACTCCAATCCATCTACTCCCAAGTCTCTGCGCAACACTGCTCACTCCAATCCAAGACCAAGTGACCAGAAGCCACAAGCACCTATGGAGGCGATGGACGCGAGCGGCAGTTGGCTGTGCCAAATCATCCAAGGCACCGGCATGTGGCCCCGCATCGCGCAGCGTTTCCAGACGGTGCTAGCGACCGCAGGAATCGTAGCCCTCGCCGACGCCGGCTTCGCCTCTCGCATGGACGACATGATGGTCAACTCCATCCGCAAGTTCACCACCGTCAAGAAGCGCGCGGACGACCTTGCCGTACTGCTCCAGCCCGCATGCCCAGGCTCCTCATTGCCTGCCACCCTCATCGGCCTACATGGTGACGAACTCTTTCAAGCCTTGGTGGCCCTGCAGGTGCCGGAGGTCGCGATGAAGAATGTGCACCTCGAGGTCGCGCTCGCTGCGCAGCACCTCGCCATGCAAGAAACCGTCGACCTGCACATCCACGTCTACGAGGAAATCGTCTACATATGCCACTACAAGGCAAACGAGGACAGAAAGACGTTGGCCTTCTTCCAGCGGGTGGAATCTTTGGACGCCATTGTTCAGAAGCACGTCGACCTGGCCACGAAAGCCGCTGCTACTTAGGCGCCGTTCGGTGGGTCGGCGCCCTGAGTCGAGGAGGTGGACGTCGTCGATGGATGCATCTCTTCTTCTTGCCTGCTGTAACCAGCACTGCATTGCCTCGTGGCCTTAATGTTTTATTAGTATAGTACTCCCTCCGTTCCCAAATATAAGTCTTTCTAAAGATTCCAGCAAGTGACTACTACATACAGAGCAAAATGAGTGAATCTACACTCTAAACTATGTCTTCATACATCTGTATGTTGTATTCCATTTGAAGTAGTATCTAAAAAGGCTTATATTTATGAACGGAGGGAGTATATGGCATTTTTTATTCCAGTCGTAACGTTTCACTATGAGGTGGGGCCGCAGTTGAGCAAACCCACCCCACCCACCGGGCGTCGGCCGAGTTTAGAGCAAGTACAATAAGGTGATGTAGGCGGGCTGTAAGACATTAAATATTATATTCTTGCTTACTTGGAAGAGAGAGAAGAGGAGAGAGAAGAGAAGCGGGCTACTAGTTAACAGATGGCTGCAGCACGCGCTCCTAGGTACTTTGTGAGAGAGTGGAATGGGCCATGTATCAACAAAGTAGTACATATTTATATCTAGCTATTGTACTTGTTGGCTATAAACTTGACTATATGTGACATGGCAACATCATATAGCCAGCAGCTGGCTATATTATTAACCATGCTCTTAGAGAGTAGAAGAGAGAAACGAGGGAGGAGGGCTAGCTATAGCACGGACGTTGCTGTTAGATGGGACTCGTGTTTATAGAATAGGAGTACTGAGCACTCGTGCCTCTTTTTTTTTAGGAAAAAATTAGTCGTATGTCTAGTACCACTAGTTGGGTGCGTGCGACCTATAGCTGTCATCACTTTAGGTCTACTTTTTGAACCGCGGCTACGCTTCACAGTACATATTTTTCACGCATTTATCCTCCTATATGTACTCCTAGGCTATTTCCACGTGCTCCCATTCGCCGACATGTGGGACATAGAGCATCTGGGTCGTAGTGCATGCACGACTCGGAGCATATGCCGGGGTACTTTACATTTCAGACCTCACGAATTACATGCAAACCCCCCGCAGAAGAATAAATAAATCAATGAATTACTACATGAAACCGGATTATTTTCATGGAAACCGGAGCACGTTCATTAAATTTTGGACATAACACATTTATAAAAAATGACCGAACCTAAACCAGTCTAAGGGCCTCTTTGATTTTTCCCAAAAAAGGGCCTCTTTGATTCGCAGGATACTGAAAACACAGGAATGGGGAAAGTATGATGGCGATGAACCGAGACAAGGAGAACTCTAACTCAGTTAGAGGTTAGAGTTAGATTCTAACCCTGAACTAACTCTAAACCAAAGAGGTGTATGGATGGCAGGGTTAGATTGACAATAAATGCTCTATCTCAATCATTTGACTACTTTGGACCCTATTTTTAGTCAGACTAAAATAAGTACCTTGGATCCAACCACCCTCTTGGTGTGGCCGGCTCTTCTGTGGCCTCCTCCCGCTCACAATTGACATAAACGAACCATCTATACAGTCAAGCATGCAAAACATGATAATTTTTACTTTGTCCATACAAATGAGATATCCCACTTAAACATACAAGTCGTTAATCAAGCTTCACAAAATAAAAAAACACTTCATGAAACAAAGAATGAGCTAACTCATCACGGAAGTTGTTCACGATAGGGAGGGAGCCCGGAGCCCCTCACGCATCAAGGGAGGAGCTCACCATCGTCGCTCTGGAGGAAGGCTCTGTAGAGCCCAAGCCCCGGGAACCCCTCCGACGCCGGCCCTTGCGAGTTGAGGTCGACACCGGCATGGGTAGCAGGGCCGCTTGCCGCCGACTGGGAACTTAATCTTTGGGCCTCTATAAATAATGCAAGCCTGTAACTAAAATACCTAGAAAGGTGAACTGAGTCTTTGGGCCTCTAGAAATAATGCAAGCCTGAAACTGAAATACCTAGAAAAGTGAACTGAATCTTTGGGCCTCTAGAAATAATGCAAGCCTGAAACTTAAATACCTAGAAAGATGAACTGAATCTTTGGGCCTCTAGAAATAATGCAAGCCTGAAACTGAAATATCTAGAAAGGTGAACTGAATCTTTGGGCCTCTTGAAATAATGCAAGCCTAAAAATGAAATACCTAGAAAGGTGAACTGAATCTTCGGGCCTCTAGAAATAATGCAAGCCTGAAACTCAAATACCTGGAAAGGTGAACTGAATCTTCGGGCCTCTAGAAACAATGCAAGCCTGAAATTGAAATACCAAGAAAGGTGAACTGAATCTTTGGGCCTCTACAAATAATGCAAGCCTGAAATTGAAATACCTAGAAAGGTGACCTGAATCTTTGCGCCTCTAGAAAGATTTATTACCTCCTCAAGCAGCATCAAACAATTCCATGCGTGCACCACAAATCTATAGCAAGTTTGATCAGGATCTACTTTTCCAAATTAGAATTAGCGCTAGAGCAAGCAAGATCAATGATATGGCCGTGAGACAAAGAAGGAATACAGCATACCGCCCCAGCCAATAGGAGCCCGCCACGTCACCCTCCGTCGCCGCGCCGGTCGCCAGCTTTGCCCGCCGCCGTGCCCCGCCGCCGGAATCGCTGACCCCGCCGGGCTCTGCCGCCGCCCCTCGGCTCCCGCGCCCGCAGGTGCCCGAGCGCCCCGACCCCGCGCGTCGCTCCTTACCGCCCGGCGTCCCGCACGCCCGAGCCGTCCTCCGCCGGTGGCCGCCGCCGTGGTGCCTCGCCACTGCTGCGACCCCGCCGCTGTGCCCCTCGCGCCGCCTCCGCACGCTGGCCGGCGCCTCCGCGCCCGACCCTATGCCGCCCCACCGCCTCGGCATCCGCCGACCCCGCCGCCGCTGGAGCTCGCCGGCTCCGCCGCAGCCTTCCCCGCCGGCGGCTGGTGCTCTTCGCCGGAGCCTGCACCCCGCCTCTCCAGCGTCGCGCCCCGCCTCCCCTTCGCCGCGCCGCGCCTCCTCCCGGCCTCCTTCCCGGCTCCTCGCCGCCCTTCCCCTCGTCTCCTGCTATCCCGCCGAGCTCGTCGGCGTGCAGCTCCGGTGATCCTCGCTAACCGTGCCCGATCCAGATCTGGATCTAGGTTGACCCCGTTTTTTTCGTCTAAGTCCCCGAAATATTTTGCATAATCATGCCATGTTCATCGCATCATAACTTGCTGCATACTGCTCCGTTTCATGCGTGTAATATATCAAATTGTTCGCCTCGACGAGTACTTCATTTCATTCCATTGCATCATGTTCATTTGAGTTCATCTTGATGCCCGAATCATCGTTGCAAGAGTGCATGTTGCTGTTAATCTGCTGAAAGTGTTATAACTTGATGAATTGTCATTTTTGCCATGTTTGATGTGTGCATCCTATGAGGTTGATGTCTACATGTGTTTTGAACTATGCCATGCCATCTTTACAGAGGTGTTTTCCATGTAATCTTGTGATCAATGTGGTGACTAGCACAAGCATGTAAACTAGGCCTCGTGTTGTTGCTGATTTCAATCTCTGTTCTGCTGTTATTTTTATGCCATGTAAACTTCATGCTACAGAGAGATCCATGCTTATTTTGAGATACTTCAGTAAGGATGTTTTATAAATATGGTTATGTGCTATCCATACATGCCCCTGTTTGCAATTATGGAGTAGCCTAGCATGTCATGTTCGTGCTCTATTTTTGCTACAAAATGTTTCCTGGCAGATTGTTTACATGTTATTCAATTTTGCCAAGGTTGTTGTAGTTGATCCTTGCATGCTATGAACTTGTTCTTGCCACGGATAGCTTCATAAACATGTCTTCTTGCTGATGCTATGCTTATCTTGCCATGTATTGCTCTGTGGTGAGTGGTTCAAGCTCACCAACATGCCTACTTATTGTTGTTCCTGCCATGTTTGAATCTGTTAACGGAACTTGCTATGTTTACATGGATGCCATCATTTCTTATGATCCTTTTTGGCTCATGGTTAGTAAGGGACTTTTGTTCTATGCAATTAGTAGATTCATGACATGCCTTTGTTTGCCATGATAAGTTCCTGTAGCATGTTGTTTGATAGCTCTAAACATTGCAACCTGATGTTATTTCTGCTAAGCCTGTAAACTGTTATTACTTGCAATCTTGCCATGTGTTTTTGAGTATGTTCTAATGATTTCTGGAGATAGCTCAGTGTTCATGTTTTGTTATGCTTTACCTGTACATCATGACCATGCCTTCTATTTTCATATTGAGGTGCTGTAGCATATCATTTTGGTGCTTGCAATATGCCTAGTTGCTGTTTTGGACAGATTGTTGCTATAACTTGTTTCGTGTGTGTGTGTGTTGAACCGTTGCTCCGTTTTGAGTGTGCTCTGTATGAAACTTGCTTGATTTTGCATGTAGTTTCATATTATCATGTTGCATCCCTGTTTTGAGGTGTTTGCTTGATGTTTGTATGCATTTTGCATCAATGCCATGTTTAACTTGTTTTGCTCATATCTTTTAGGCCGTAGCTCCGAATTAAATGAACTTTATATGTAACTCGACTAGAATTTCATGTAGATCATCTTGGTGCATTTTAACTTTCTGTTTAACAACTTGAACATAAGGTTTATTCAGATCTGGACCAATTTCGAAATTTGCATATGAGGACTTACCGGAATTGTCATATGTTGTTCCCGACCTCATTTAAACTTGCCTTGATGTGTTGTTCTTGTATGCATCATCTCTTGCCATGAGTAGCTTCATGTAGCCTTGTCATGCATCATGTTTGGTTGTGCTTCTTGTCTTGTCTATGTATGGTGTGTTTACCATGTTGTGTGCTTCTTCTCGATAGTTCCCGTTTTCGTTGCGATCGTGAGGATTCGTTCGTCTATGCTTGGTTCGGCTTCATCTGTTCGTCTTCTTCATGGACTCGTTCTTCTTCCTAGCGGGATTTCAGGCAAGATGACCGCTACCCTGGATCTCACTACTATCATTGCTATGCTATTTTGCTCCGTTCTATCGCTTTGCTGCGCTACCTATCATTTGTTCTTCAAGCCTCCCAAATTGCCATGAACCTCTAACCTTTGACACCCTTCCTAGCAAACCATTGATTGGCTATGTTACCGCTTTTGCTCAACCCCTCTTATAGCGTTGTTAGTTGCAGGTGAAGTTGAAGATTTCTCCATGGTGGACAGGATTATGTTGGGATATCACAATATCTCTTATTTAATTAATGCATCTATATACTTGGTAAAGGGTGGAAGACTCGGCCTTATGCCTGGTGTTTTGTTCCACTCTTGCCGCCCTAGTTTCCGTCATACCGGTGTTATGTTCCCGGATTTTGCGTTCCTTACGCGGTTGGGTGATTTATGGGACCCCCTTGACAGTTCACTTTGAATAAAACTCCTCCAGCAAGGCCCAACCTTGGTTTTACCATTTGTCTCACCACCACCTATACCCTTCCCTTGGGTCGGCCAACCCGAGGGTCATCTTTATTTTAGCCCACCCGGGCCAGTGCTTGTCTAAGTGTTGGTCCGAACCGAGCTGCCTGCGGGGCCCCCACGAGGAAACTCGAGGTCTAGTTTTACTCATAGCCTGTCTCATCCGGTGTTGCCCTGAGAATGAGATATGTAAAACTCCTATCGGGATTGTCGGAGCATCGGGCGGTCTTGCTGGTCTTGTTTTACCATTGTCGGAATGTCTTGTAAACCGGGATTCCGAGACTGATCGGGTCTTCCTGGGAGAAGGTATATCCTTCGTTGATCCCGAGAGCTTATCATGGGCTAAGTTGGGACACCCCTGCAGGGTTTAAACTTTCGAAAGCCGTGCCCGCGGTTATGGGCAGATGGGAATTTGTTAATGTCCGGTTGTAGATAACTTGACACCAGATACAAATTAAAATGCATCAACCGCGTGTGTAGCCATGATGGTCTCTTCTCGGTGGAGTCCGGGAAGTGAACACGGTTTCTGGGTTATGTTTGACGTAAGTAGGTGTTCAGGATCACCTCTTGATCATTGCTAGCTTCACGACCGTTCCTTTGCTTCTCTTCTCGCTCTTATTTGCGTATGTTAGCCACCATACTTGCTTAGTCGCTGCTGCAACCTCACCACTTTACCCCCCCTTTCTTCCCCATTTAGCTTTGCTAGTCTTGATACCCATGGTAATGGGATTGCTGAGTCCTCGTGGCTCATAGATTACTACAACAACAGTTGCAGGTACAGGTTATGCGATGATCATGACGCGAGAGCGATGTTTGCTTATTTTGGAGTTCTGCTTCTGCTTCTTCTTCGATCAGGGGATAGGTTCCAGGTCGGCAACCTGGGCTAGCAGGGTGGATGTCGTTTGAGTTTCTGTTTGTGTTTCATCCGTAGTCGGATGGTGATCTTATGTAAGATGGTGTTGTATTCATGTGGCATTGTATGCCCTTTGTATGTATCCCTATCTATTATGTAATGTTGATGTAATGATATCCACCTTGCAAAAGTGTTTCAATCTGCGGTTCTATCCTTGGTGGGACCTTCGAGTCTCTTTAGGATAGTATCGCATATTGGGCGTGACAAGTTAGGATGATGCTCTTATATATTATGATGTTGTATTCGTGTGGCATTGTATGCCTCTTGTATGTATCCCTATCTATTATGTAATGTTGATGTAATGTTATACACATAATAGCATTGTAATGTTATATACAAATATATCCGTTCCTAAATATAAGTCTTCGTAGATATTTCACTGTGGACCACATACGGATGTATATAGATGCATTTTATGTGTAGATTCACTCATTTTTCTCCGTATGTGGTCCATAGTGAAATCTCTCCAAAGACTTATATTTAGGAACGGAGGGAGTAGTATAGTACTAGTATATACCGCATCATTCTTTTCTCCTTCTTACTACTCCGACATGTGGGAGAGCCAGCATCCGGGTCGACGTGTCATGCACCAGTTTAGAGCGCGGAACGAAAGGGGGGCATCACCCCGGTCGGAGCGCCAGTAATTCATGACTATAGTGAGTGGTCATATCACAAGTCTTTCCAGTAGTAACGCGCCGTCAAATCGCACAGCCCCACTCGCTCACCCTCCTAGCCTCTCTGTCAAACCGCCTACCCGAAAACTGCCGCGCGTACTGTCCGGGAAAAGCCCCGCCCTCAACTTTTAACTACGCGAAAATAGTTCGAGCTTGTTCGTTTTATATAAATATAGTACTTACTGTATGTTTACTCATCCGTGGGGTTGTTCAATGAATGGAGGGGCGGCGAGCACAAGTGAACAATACTACCTCTGTCCGGGTTTATTGGTCCCCATTGTATTTCGTGCCAAATTTTGACCATAGATTAAACTAAGAAAATGTTCATGCATGTCACCAAACATTATATTTTTCAAAACTATGTTCAAATACGAATCCAATGAGATAATTTTTCTTGACATGCATTAACATTTTGTTAGTTAAATCTTTAGTCAAAATTTGGCACAAACTATAAAAGGGACCTATAAACCAGGACGGAGGTAGTACTGTAGTAGTAAGTAGGAGTCGTAGAGTACCCACCTTAAATAGAGAGTTTCTTTTCTTTAATGCCACGTACACAAATTGAAACGCTTGTTGTGGAGAGAAAAAATATAATCACTCCACTATATATGGACGCAGGGGCCTGAGCGCTTGCTTTACTAGGGTTGCTCTCTTCATTCTCTCATCCTCTCCAGATATAAACAAGACAACGGTAGTGACATTTTCTCTCTGCTCACCGCTGGTCACAGATCTGGCCGGATCCCTTCGGCCGGTGTGTGTAGAGGACTAAAAGGTGCATCGTTCACGCGGTCATCACCGCCGAGGGAGGAAACCCACAGCTGCAGGAGGGGCCCGATCCTCTGCCCGTGTCGTTCTCTCCGACACAGCGCCAGCTCGGGAGGTCCTCTGACCCTTCTTCCTCCCTGGCGTATTGTCCGCAGATCCGACCTGCCGCCGCCGACATCCCGGCGACCCTCAGGTATAAGTTCTTCGAAAGCGGCCTTGCTCTACTGCCCCAGCTCCCCACGTGTCTGCATGTGCATATTTTTCTACTCCCATCAGCTCTTCCAAAGCCACCTAAATTTTTAGTATTATTAGAGGTAAAGCTACTTCATGCATTCGAATCTAGGGCTTTGTTCAAACAACGAAGAAAGGGGGAAAGTTGTAGCATGAATCTAGGACTTGATTCAAAGAGGAAATAATATGGTGAAAGTAGTAGAGACCGGATACCCAACCGGTCTCTTGGTTGAAAAAGGAAATGATGGGAAAACGTAGTACAAACTGGATAAGGAACAGATCTATTATTGGTTGAAAAAAGGATAGAAAGTGGCGGCTGGTGGACAAGTCAACAGAGTATGTCCAGGATTAGATTTGCTGCCATCACATAGTAAAAGGTCTCCAGGATTAGATTTGCTACCCTCACATAGTAAAAGGTCTCGGGATTAGATTTGCTGCCCTCACATAGTAAAAGGTCTCAGGATTAGATTTGCTGCCCTCACATAGTATAAGGCCTCTAGGATTAGTTTGCTGCCCTCACATAGTAAAAGGTCTCCAGGATTAGGTTTGCTGCCCTCACATAGCGTGAACAAGCTCGGCATCACCACTTTATGCCTCCTTGTAGGTACATTGTGCTGATGCGGGTAAACCAACCTTTTGCTGTAAGGGCGCATGTAAAATGAAGCGATCACACTGTTACCTTAGGGACATTTCTAACCAGTGTTATTGTTAATCTAATGCCTCCAGTGATAAGATGCAATTAAACTATGTTACAAATGCCACTCCTGCTGTTTTCCCCAGTATGATAAGTAAGTTGCTCCTTTACGCTGCTGAGTGTCCTGGTGTCCCCACGGTCCCATGCCCTTAAACCAACTCTTTAGCTGCTGTTGATTTACTGTGTCTGGTAAACAAACAATGCCACCATTAAAGTAATCCCATATCTGAGGAATCTCATTGTTGACCGTAATGCTTCTGGTAACATGAAGCATTGCTGACGTTTTAAAATTTCTACTATCCTTGCGTGATTGCCATGAACATAATTAAGATGCTTCTTTTCATTTTGTATATGTTTCGTATATTCTTATTGACTAGCAACTGTTTACTTTCTATCATTTTGTGCAGATAGGGATATCCATTTCACCTTGTTGCTATTGTGACCTTTTGGTGAACTGCACAAAACACTTTTTTTGGAATGAGTGTCTTGTGCAGTTCAACTAAAATGTCACGTGGGCAACATCTCTCAATTTTGGTGGAACTGCACAAAATGGTTAAAGTAAAGTGAAACCATGCTCTCATGTCTCCTTGTTTGTGCTATGCAAACATGTTGTGCAAACAGGAATACTCTACTACAGATGTTGTGACGGTCAAGAGCAACATCTCTCAATTTTGGTGGAACTGCACAAAATGGTTCAACTAAAGCGAAATCATGCTCTCCTGTCTCCTTGTTTGTGCTATGCAAACATGTTGTGCAAACAGGAATACTCTACTACAGATGTTGTGACGGTCAAGAGCATTCGCCAAGTTCTTCGATTGTATGACATGGCTAGCCAAGATGGATTTAATCCCGATATTCACTTTATCAAAAGGCTCTAATGGGTTGGTTCTGAATCTTGCAAGCTGGGAATCAGTGAGATGTGTAGGCATCTTTGTTGTACTTATTATTTGAATCTTATTTATTGGTTCTGAATCTTGCAAGCTGGGAATCAATGAGACGTGTAGGCATCTTTGTTGTACTTATCATTTGAATCTTATTTGTTGGTTCTGAATCTTGCAAGCTGGGAATCAATGAGATGTGTAGGCATCTTTGGTGTACTTATTATTTGGATCTTATTTGTTGGTTCTGAATCTTGCAAGCTGGGAATCACGGCATGATGATGCAGAGGACAGCAACCATAACAAACAATTCAAACTTGGTAGTATTATCTTTGTGAAAGTGCGACAAATGTGCTGATCGTGTGCGTCCTGAGAATAATAATTCTAATTGTTGTGCATGTTGATCCCGTGGCACTGATAGAATGAGCCAATGCATTTCTATTAAAGCTAATTAAATTTAAGTAAAGTGACCACTAACTCCTGTTATTACAGTACCAATACAGACCCGCTCGTGAACCGACGTGTGGCTGGAGTAGGTTTCTTAATGAAGGCGTTTGAATGCACCGAGGGTGCTGTTGGGGAACGTAGTAATTTCAAAATTTTCCTACGCACACACAAGATCATGGTGATGCATAGCAACGAGAGGGGAGACTGTAATCTACATAACCTTGTAGACCGAAAGCGAAGCGTTAGAACAACGCGGTTGATGTAGTCATACGTCTTCACGGCCCGACCGATCAAGCACCGAAAATACGACACCTCCGAGTTCTAGCACACGTTCAGCTCGATGACGTCCCTCGAACTCCGATCCAGCCGAGTGTCGAGGGAGAGTTCCGTCAGCACGACGGCGTGGTGACGATCTTGATGTTCTACCATTGCAGGGCTTCGCCTAAGCACCGCTACAATATTATCGAGGAGGACTATGGTGGAGGGGGGCACCGCACACGACTAATAGATCTCAAGGATCAATTGTTGTTGTGTCTTTGGGGTGCCCCCCTGCCCCCATATATATAGGAGCAAGGGGGGAGGCGGCCGGCCTATGGAGGAGGCGCGCCAAGGGGGGAGTCCTACTCCCACCGGGAGTAGGACTCCTCCTTTCCTTGTTGGAGAAGAAAAGAGGATTAGTAGGACTCCTCCTTTCCTTGTTGGAGAAGGAAAGAGGAGGAGAGGGAGAAGGAAAAGTGGGCTGCCCCCCTTGTCCAATTCGGACCAGCGAGGGGGCGCAGGCCTCCTTCCTTTTGGCCTCTCTCCTCTATTCCCGTATGGCCCAATAAGGCCCATATATTCCCCGGCGAATTCCCGTAACTCTCCGGTACTCCGAAAAATACCCGAATCACTCGGAACCTTTCCGAACTCCGAATATAATCATCCAATATATCGATCTTTACGTCTCGACCATTTCGAGACTCCTAGTCATGTCCCTGATCTCATCCGGGACTCCAAACTCCTTCGGTACATCAAAACTCATAAACTCATAATATAACTGTCATCGAAACCTTAAGCGTGCGAACACTACGGGTTCGAGAACAATGTAGACATGACCTAGAACTATTCTCGGTCAATAACCAATAGCGGAACCCGGATGCTCATATTGGCTCCCACATATTCTACGAAGATCTTTATCGGTCAAACCGCATAACAACATACGTTGTTCCCTTCGTCATCGGTATGTTACTTGCCCGAGATTCGATCGTCGGTATCCAATACCTAGTTCAATCTCGTTACTGGCAAGTCTCTTTACTCGTTACGTAATGCATCATTCCATAACTAACTCATTAGTTACTTTGCTTGCAAGGCTTATAGTGATGTGCATTACCGAGAGGGCCCAGAGATACCTCTCCGACAATCGGAGTGACAAAACCTAATCTCGAAATACGCCAACCCAACATGTACCTTTGGAGACACCTGTAGTACTCCTTTATAATCACCCAGTTACGTTGTGACGTTTGGTAGCACCCAAAGTGTTCCTCCGGTAAACGGGAGTTGCATAATCTCATAGTTACAGGAACATGTATAAGTCATGAAGAAAGCAACAGCAACATACTAAACGATCAAGTGCTAAGCTAACAGAATGGGTCAAGTCAATCACATCATTCTCCCAATGATGTGATCCCGTTAATCAAATGACAACTCTTTTGTCTATGGTTAGGAAACATAACCATCTTTGATAAACGAGCTAGTCAAGTAGAGGCATACTAGTGACACTATGTTTGTCTATGGATTCACACATGTATTATGTTTCCGGTTAATACAATTCTAGCATGAATAATAAACATTTATCATGATATAAGGAAATAAATAATAACTTTATTATTGCCTCTAGGGCATATTTCCTTCAGTCTCCCACTTGCACTAGAGTCAATAATCTAATTCACATCATCATGTGATTTAACACCAATATTCACATCTGTATGTAATTAATACCCATAGTTCACATCGTCATGTGATCAACACCCAAAAGGTTTACTAGAGTCAATAATCTAGTTCACATCGCTATGTGATTAACACCCAAAGAGTACTACGGTATGATCATGTTTTGCTCGTGAGAGAAGTTTAGTCAACGGGTCTGTCATATTACAGACTCGTATGTATTTTGCAAATATTCTATGTCTACAATGCTTTGCATGGAGCTACTCTAGCTAATTGCTCCCACTTTCAATATGTATCCAGATTGACACTTAGAGTCATCTGGATCGGTGTAAAAGCTTGCATCGATGCAACTCTTTACGACGAACTCTTTTATCTCCTCCATAATTGAGAAACATATCCTTATTCTACTAAGGATAATTCTGACCAATGTCCAGTGATCTACTCCTAGATTACTATTGTACTCCCTTGCCAAACCAGGGCAGAGTATACAATAGGTCTGGTCCATAGCATGGCATACTTTTATAGAACCTATGACTGATGCATAGGGAATGACTTTCATTCTCTTTCTATTTTCTGCCGTGGTCAGGTCTTGAGTCTTACTCAATTTCACACCTTTGCAACACAGGCAAGAACTCTTTCTTTGACTGTTCCATTTTGAACTATTTCAAAATCTTGACAAGGTATGTACTTATTGAAAAACCTATCAAGCGGCTTGATCTATCTCAATAGATCTTGATGCTCAATATGTAAGCAGCTTCACCGAGGTCTTTCATTGAAAAACCTTTTATTCAAGTATCCTTTTATGCTATCCAGAAATTCTATATAATTTCCAATCAACAATATGTCTTGCACATATAATATCAGAAATGCTACAGAGCTCCCACTTACTTTCTTGTAAATACAGGCCTTTCCAAAAGTCTGTATAAAACCATATGCTTTGATCAACTCATCAAAGCGTATATTCCAACTCCGAGATGCTTGCACCGGTCCATTGATGGATCGTTGGAGCTTGCACATTTTGTTAGTACCTTTAGGATTAACAAAACCTTCTGGTTGCATCATATACAACTCTTCTTTAATAAATCCATTAAAGAATGTAGTTTTTGACATCCATTTGCCAGATTTCATAACATGTGACAATTGCTAACATGATTCGGACAGACTTAAGCATCGCTACAGTTGAGAAAATCTCATTGTAGTCAACACCTTGAACTTGTCGAAAACCTTTTTGTGACAAGTCGAGCTTTGTAGATAGTGACACTACTATCACTGTCCTGTCTTCCTCTTGAAGATCCATTTATTTAACATGGCTTGCTGATCATCGAGCAAGTCAATCAAAGTCCATACTTTGTTCTCATACATGGATCCTATCTCAGATTTCACGGCCTCAAGCCATTTCGCGGAATCTGGGCTCATCATCGCTTCCTCATAGTTCGTAGGTTCATCATGGTCTAGTAACATGACTTCTAGAACGGGATTACCGTACCACTCTGGTGCAGACCGTACTCTGGAAGACCTACGAGGTTCTGTAGTAACTTGATCTGAAGTTTCATGATCATCATCATTAGCTTCCTCACTAATTGGTGTAGGAATCACTGGAACTAATTTCAGTGATGAACTATTTTCCAATTCAGGAGATGGTACTATTACCTTATCAAGTTCTACTTTTCTCCCACTCACTTCTTTCGAGAGAAACTCCTTCTCTAGAAAGGATCCGTTCTTAGCAATGAATATCTTGCTTTCGGATCTGTGATAGAAGGTGTACACAATAGTTTCCTTTGGGTATTCTATGAAGACGCACTTCTCCGATTTGGGTTCGAGCTTATCAGGTTGAAACTTTTCACATAAGCATCGCAGTCCCAATTTTTAAGAAATGACAACTTTGGTTTCTTGCTAAACCACAGTTCATAAGGCGTCGTCTCAAATGGATTTTGATGGTGCCCTATTAAACATGAATGCAGTTGTCTCTAATGCACAACCCCAAAACGATAGTGGTAAAACCGATAAGAGACATCATAGATCGCACCATATCTAATAAAGTACTGTTATGACATTCGGACACACCATTAAGCTGTGGTGTTCCAGGTGGCATGAGTTGCGAAACTATTTCACATTGTTTCAAATGAAGACCAAACTCGTAACTCAAATATTCGTCTCCACGATCAGATCATAGAAACTTTATTTTCTTGTTACGATGATTTTTCCACTTCACTCTGAAATTCTTTGAACTTTTCAACTATTTCAGACTTATGTTTCATCAAGTAGATATACCCATATCTGCTCAAATCATCTGTGAAGGTCAGAAAATAACGATACATGCCGTGAGCCTTAACACTCATTGGATCGCATACATCGGTATGTATTATTTCCAATAAGTCAGTAGCTCGTTCCATTGTTACGGAGAACGGAGTTTTAGTCTTCTTGCCCAAAAGGCACGGTTCGCAAGCATCAAATGATTCATAACCAAGTGATTCCGAAAATCCATCTTTATGGAGTTTCTTCATGCGCTTTACACCGATATAACCCAAACGGCAGTGCCACAAATAAGTTGCACTATCATTATTAACTTTGCATCTTTTGGCATCAATATTATGAATATGTGTATCACTACGGTCGAGCTCCAACAAACTATTTTCATTGGGTGTATGACCATTTGAAGGTTTTATTCATGTAAACAGAACAACAATTATTCTCTGATTTTAAATGAATAACCGTATTGCAATAAACATGATCAAATCATATTCACGCTCAATGCAAACGCCAAATAACATTTATTTAGGTTTAACACTAATCCCGAAAGTATAGGGAGTGTACGATGATGATCATATCAATCTTGGAACTACTTCCAACACTCATCGTCACTTCACCCTCAACTAGTCTCTGTTTATTCTGTAACTCCTGTTTCGAGTCACTGATTTTTAGCAACCGAACAAGTATCAAATACTCAGGGGCTACTATAAACACTAGTAAGGTACACATCAATAACCTGTATATCAAATATACCCTTGTTCTCTTTGTCATCCTTCTTATCCACCAAATATTCAGGGCATTTCCGCTTCCATTGACCATTTCCTTTGCAGTGTAAGCACTCAGTTTCAGGCTTTGGTCCAGCTTTGGGATTCTTCGCGGGAGTGACAACTTGTTTGCCATTCTACTTGAAGTTTCCCTTTCTTTCCCATTGCCCTTTACTTGAAACTAGTGATCTTGTCAACCATCAACACCTGATGCTCTTTCTTGATTTCTACCTTCGTCGATTTCAACATCACAAAGAGCTCGGGAATCGTTTTCGTCATCCCTTGCATACTATAGTTCATCACAAAGTTCTAATAACTTGGTGATGGTGACTAGAGAACTCTGTCAATCACTATCTTATCTGGAAGATTAACTCCCACTTGATTCAAGCAATTGTAGTACCCAGACAATCTGAGCACATGCTCACTAGTTGAGCGATTCTCCTCCATCTTTTAGCTATAGAACTTGTTGGAGACTTCATATCTCTCAACTCGGGTATTTCTTGAAATATTAACTTCAACTCCTGGAACATCTCATATGGTCCATGACGTTCAAAACGTCTTTGAAGTCCCGATTCTAAGCCATAAAGCATGGTGCACAAAACTATCAAGTAGTCATCACATTGAGCTAGCCAAACGTTCATAACGTCTGCATCTGCTCCTGCAATAGGTCTGTCACCTAGCGGTGCATTAAGGTCATAATTCTTCTGTGCAGCAATGAGGATAAACCTCAGATCACGGATCCAATCCGCATCATTGCTACCAACATCTTTCAACACAATTTTCTCTAGGAACATATCAAGAATAAACATATGAAAGCAACAATGCAAGCTATTGATCTACAACATAATTTGCAAAATACTACCAGGACTAAGTTCATGATAAATTTAAGTTCAATTAATCATATTACTTACGAACTCCCACTTAGATAGACATCCCTCTAATCCTCTAAGTGATTACGTGATCCATATCAACTACACCATGTCCGATCGTCACGTGAGATGGAGTAGTTTCAACGGTGAACATCAATATGTTGATCATATCTACTATATGATTCACGCTCGACCTTTCGGTCTCCGTGTTCCGAGGCCATATCTATTATATGCTAGGCTCGTCAAGTTTAACCTGAGTATTCCGCGTGTGCAACTGTTTTGCACCCGTTGTATTTGAACGTAGAGCCTATCACACCCGATCATCACCTGGTGTCTCAGCACGAAGAACTTTCGCAATGGTGCATACTCAGGGAGAACACTTCTTGATAATTAGTGAGAGATCATCTTAAAATGCTACCATCGAACTAAGCAAAATAAGATGTATAACAGATAAAACATCATATGCAATCAAAATATGTGACATGATATGGCCATGATCATCTTGCGCCTTTGATCTCCATCTCCAAAGTACTGTCATGATCTCTATCGTTACCGGCACGACACCATGATCTTGATCATCTTGATCTATATCAATGTGTCGTCACATGGTCGTCTCGCCAACTATTGCTCTTGCAACTATTGCTATCGCATAGCGATAAAGTAAAGCAATTATTTGGCACTTGCATCTTATGCAACAAAGAGACAACCATAGGGCTTCTGCCAGTTGCCGATAACTTCAACAAAACATGATCATCTCATATAACAACTTATATCTCATCACGTCTTGACCATATCACATCACAACATGCCCAGCAAAAACAAGTTAGACGTCCTCTACTTTGTTGTTGCAAGTTTTATGTGGCTGCTATGGGCTGAGCAAGAACCGTTCTTACCTACACATCAAAACCACAATGATAGTTCGTCAAGTTAGTGCTATTTTAACCTTCGCAAGGACCGGGTGTAGCCACACTCAATTCAGCTAAAGTGAGAGAGACAGACACACGCCAGTCACCTTTAAGCACGAGTGCTCGTAACGGTGAAACCAGTCTCGCGTAAGCACACGCGTAATGTCGGTCCGGGCCGCTTCATCTCACAATACCGCTGAGCTAAAGTATGACATGTTGGTAAGCAGTATGACTTGTATCGCCCACAACTCACTTGTGTTCTACTCGTGCATATGACATCTACGCATAAAACCAGGCTCGGATGCCACTGCCGGGAGTAGGACTCCTCCTTTCCTTGTTGGAGAAGAAAAGAGGATTAGTAGGGCTCCTCCTTTCCTTGTTGGAGAAGGAAAGAGGAGGAGAGGGAGAAGGAAAAGTGGGCTGCCTCCCTTGTCCAATTCGGACCAGCGAGGGGGCGCAGGCCTCCTTCCTTTTGGCCTCTCTCCTCTATTCCCGTATGGCCCAATAAGGCCCATATACTCCCCGGCGAATTCCCGTAACTCTCCGGTACTCCGAAAAATACCCGAATCACTCGGAACCTTTCCGAACTCCGAATATAGTCGTCCAATATATCGATCTTTACGTCTCGACCATTTCGAGACTCCTCGTCATGTCCCCGATCTCATTCGGGACTCCGAACTCCTTCGGTACATCAAAACTCATAAACTCATAATATAACTGTCATCGAAACCTTAAGCGTGTGGGCCCTACGGGTTTGACAACAATGTAGACATGACCTAGAACTATTCTCGGTCAATAACCAATAGCGGAACCTGGATGCTCATATTGGCTCCCACATATTCTACGAAGATCTTTATCGGTCAAACCGCATAACAACATACGTTGTTCCCTTCGTCATCGGTATGTTACTTGCCCAAGATTCGATCGTCGGTATCCAATACCTAGTCCAATCTCGTTACTGGCAAGTCTCTTTACTCGTTACGTAATGCATCATTCCGTAACTAACTCATTAGTTACTTTGCTTGCAAGGCTTATAGTGATGTGCATTACCGAGAGGGCCCAGAGATACCTCTCCGACAATCGGAGTGACAAAACCTAATCTCGAAATACGCCAACCCAACATGTACCTTTGGAGACACCTGTAGTACTCCTTTATAATCACCCAGTTACGTTGTGACATTTGGTAGCACCCAAAGTGTTCCTCCGGTATACGGGAGTTGCATAATCTCATAGTTACAGGAACATGTATAAGTCATGAAGAAAGCAACAGCAACATACTAAACGATCAAGTGCTAAGCTAACAGAATGGGTCAAGTCAATCACATCATTCTCCCAATGATGTGATCCCGTTAATCAAATGACAACTCTTTTGTCTATGGTTAGGAAACATAACCATCTTTGATAAACGAGCTAGTCAAGTAGAGGCATACTAGTGACACTATGTTTGTCTATGGATTCACACATGTATTATGTTTCCGGTTAATACAATTCTAGCATGAATAATAAACATTTATCATGATATAAGGAAATAAATAATAACTTTATTATTGCCTCTAGGGCATATTTCCTTCAGGTGCATCTTCTGCCGGGCGTGCAGCGGATGAGGGAGGGGTAGTAATTGTTGTCGCCTGTACACACTTAGCTTACTGTTGAATCCAGTTCCCCAAGAGCTGAAAACGAACTGCTACCGCCGCCTACACTCTCGTTCACTCGAAGAGACTCCAATGGCGATCCGAGGGGTGAGCCTGCTGGATATGGACTTCAGCAAGGAGTTAGTTCGCCGTTAGTCCTATGGTTGCACCAAGTTGAATGTGATGTACACCAACGATACAGACTTAGTGAAGCTCTGCCTCGCCTCAGTCCTATGGCTGCACCAGGTTCTGGAGCATTCGCCCGTTTCATCGGCAGTGCCGACTGCACCTTCGCTACTGTGGAGAGAAGGGAGAACGCGACGATTTCGGCCATCTGGTGCAACAAGCTTGTTGACATCCAGAAGCAATACAAGATCATCAGCAACGGGCAGGAGAAGGACTCCGTGGTTGACCTCGCTGAGAACATCATCGACCCTTGATACGCCAACATGAAAGAAGACGACCTGAACACGTGGGAGGTACATCTGAATCTAGCCTACATAATCTAAGCAGCCAAGGACGCATACGCATGCTACGACATGTACACGCAGATCTTGGACATGAGGGCGTGTCTGCTTCCCGTAACCGACGAGTACACGCACAACCGCAGCGTCATGATCAAGCATGCCAGGAAGGTCTAGATGTTGTACTTTATCTGTTTATAAGCACCTTTATCATCTGAGTGTTTCATGCATTAGCCTATGTGTCGTAATTATCTGTTTTGTCTGAAATATTTCTTTTAAGAACCCATTAACCTGATTGCTTTTTTTAGTGGCTATTTGCTAATGTATGTAAACTAGTTCACTTGTCCTAAAAAAACTAGTTCACTCGGTTGTCGTGCTTTGAATCTCCTTCCTCCCAACATATTCCTCTCCTCAGGTGGACCCAGCAGGTCTCTGAATTTTCTCCCACTTTCTTTTTCGACGTAAACTGAGTTTTCTCCCAGTACTTTCCCCTAGAACCAACTCAACTGTCCCACGTCTAGCCTAAAAAATAATAATACCCCACGTACTATTAACTCATCAAATTAAAATGATATTTTTTTTTGTAAGTTGAAAGTTCTTACAAAATAATAATAATTATTATTTATATATAACTTGCCAAGTTAACTCCTAGTGATTGCGTACATAAGCTTGCAAAGATTTTACTGACGTGCAATCATGTGTTTATGTTTTTATAACATTTCTCCGTCTAGCCCAACATGATATTTTCACCCAGCCCAGCAAGTCCGCGGATTTCGAGAAAAATGCAAATGGGATTTAAATGGGCTGCATAGATGCTACATCATTGTTTCACCCAGCCCACCAAATGGACTAAAAACAAATGGACTGGCTGACATGTGGGCCAGTAGGTCGAAGCCTAAGAAGGCGTTGGATTTACATCCAACGGTCGGCATTCTTCTTCAATCTCTCGTCTTCTTCCCCCAGCGCTGCCGGAACCGCCTGCTCCAGCCTTCGGCGTCCAGCGGCGTTGTTTTGCGCTCCTCTGCGAAACGCTACCCCGCCGACGGGCAGGCCATCCCTCCACTCCGCACCTCCTATTATTCTCTACCGAGTGTAGGCCCACCCCGCACCCGAACCAGTCAAGTTTCCCACTCCTCTCCGTCTGCGACTCCACTGCAGCGTCTTTCCCATCTCTGGGTCGTTCCAGTCTGGGGCCTTGCCGTCGTCCACTGCCTCGGTGCACTCGGCGCGGCGTGGTCAACATACAAGAGTCATCGGAAGAGGACTGTACGTGGAGAGCCTGACGGCTCGGACCCACGAGGTCCATGGTCGCACGCAAGGAAAGTTCCTCCTTATTACGCATTGTACGTGCACTGTACATGGGAAGGGCTTCTGTATTTCGCGAAAAA
>NC_041393.1:248047921-248051074 GCF_002162155.2 Triticum dicoccoides
AGGTCGGACCCACCAACTATATCTTCGCATGCAAGGAAGTGCCTCCTTATTACGCACCAAAAAATGAATACCCCCTGCTAGCTTGGACCCACCATAGTGGGTGGCTGACTTGTGGGCCTACTAAGTTGACACGGACAGAGGGCTTTGTCAACTTAGTCAATACGAATGATTCTAGCTCCAGTGACCGTACAATGTCCATCCAACGGCTATAGTGCTTCTTCAACCTCTGGTCTTCTTGCTCCAGCCGCCCAAAGCAGCGCCGGTCGTGCTGCGTGCTCCTGCCTCTCGTGGCCGGCTGTGATGCCGCGGAGGCCTCACCGCCCCCTACTACTCCCACCGCTGGCCCAGGGTATCCCTCTACTCACCCACACCCCTTGTTATTCTGCGGCGACAGCAGCCTCACGCCGCAGCCGAACCAGTGAACCCTCGTACTCCTCTCCACGTGGGCATCCACTGCCACGTCTTCCCCGGCTCCTCGTCGTCCCCTTCCTAGGCCTCGCCGTCGTCCATCGCCTTGGTGCTCTCGGCGCGGCGTGGTCAATGTGGTCAACGACCGACTTCCATCGGAAGAGTACTGTACGTGGAGAGGCTGACAGCTGGGTCCAAGGCCACAGCCCAGTTTTTTTGTGATTTGCCAAGTAAGTCGCTTTTGTCAGGCCTGTTGGGCTGCAAATCTTTCAAGACGAGGAGAGCTTCATTCGGCTGGACGAGAAAATGGCCTATCAGTAATGAGAAATAGGCTGTACATTTTTAAAACACATCAAACCGACAATTAGTTTCAAATATCTTTTTTTCATTTCGAGATTTTAAATTACATTAATTTTTATGCATGGAGAATTTGTTGGATTTTATATTGATATACATTTATTTTTAAAATCAGTTTGAATGTGAGTCAAAATTTCGGGATTAAAAACAGTTCGGACCACACCGAAATATGCAAAATTTCGTATAATTTTTTAACCGTGGCCACAATATGGGATGTAATGCTAACAAAAAGAATATGGGCTCCAAACAAAACCTTAAGAATTAGCAAATGGGTTGTAAATTATTAGAAATAATGGCAGATGGGATGTATGTTGTTTTCCACTGATTTGAGGCTTTCCTAAAAAAAGGTTGACGCACAAGCAGTGACTGTTGGATGGCCATCCAAAGACCATCCTGCTTGTTCAATCTCTGCTCTTCCTCCTCCAGCCACTCAAACAAGTGCCGGCGGGATTGCCTGCTCCCTCCTCCCCGCGGCCGGCTGTGCTGCCGCGCAGGCCTCACCGCCCCATCGTACTCCCATCACTGGCCTAACCATCCCTCTACTCACCCACACCTGCTATTATTCTCCGGCGACGGCAGACGAACCAGTAAACCCTCATTCAGTCATACTCCCCTCCGCGTGGGAAACAACAGCGGAGTCTTCCCTGCCTCCGTGTCGTTCCCTTCCTAGGCCTCGCCGTTGTCCACCGCCTTGGTGCTCTCGACGCGGCCTGGTCAACATGGTCAACGACCGACATGCATCTGAAGTGGACTGTATGTGGAGAGGCCGACAGCTGGGTCCACGGCCGCACGCAAGGAAATGCCTCCTTATTACGCGCAAAATAATGATTCCTCCACCTGACATCGGGGACCCACCGAAAGGGCCTCAGTATTTCGCGAAAAAACGTTACCGCCGCTGACAGCTTGGACCCACCAGCTATATCTTCGCATGCAAGGAAGTGCCTCCTTATTATGCACAAAAAAAATGAATACTCCCCCTGTTAGCTGGGACCCAGTATAGTGGCAGGCTGACTTGTGGGCCTACTAATTTGAAAGGGGATGGAGGGCTTTGTCAACTTAGTCAATATGCACGATTCTAGCTCCAGTGACCGTACGATGTCCATCCAACGGTCGTAGTGCTTCTTCAACCTCTGGTCTTCTTGCTCCAGCCGCCCAAACCAGCGCCGGTCGTGCCTCGTGCTCCTGCCTCCCGTGGCTGGCTGCGATGCGGTGGAGGCCTCACCGCCCCCTACTACTCCCACCGCTGGCCAGGACATCCCTCTACTCACCCACACCCCCTGTTATTCTGCAGCGACGGCAGCCTCACACCGCGGTGAACCAGTGAACCCTCGTACTCCTCTACGCGTGGGCATCCACTGTCGCGTCTTCTCCGGCTCTGTGTCGTCCCCTTCCTAGGCCTCGCCGTCGTCCACCGCCCTGGTGCTCTCGGCGCAGCGTGGTCAACGTGGTCAAGGAACGGCTTCCATCGGACATGGACTGTACATGGAGAGGCTGACAGCTGGGTCCATGGCCGCAGCAAGGAAGTGCCTCCTTATTACGCGCAAAATAATTATTTCTCCACCTGATAGCGGGGACCCACCGGACGGGCCACCATATTTCGCGAAAAAAATGTTTCCCCCCTGACTACTGGGACCCACTAGCTACACCTTCGCACGCAAGGAAGTGCGTCCGGGTAAAGAAAACAAAACAATTCGCCCCCCTGACTGCTGGGACTCACCAGCTACATCTTCGCACGCAAGGAAGTGCCTGACAGTCGGGACCCACCTGGTCGAAGCGTACGTAGCATTGTCATTCTGGTCGCGAACGTGTACGTACATACTGGTCGATGTAGAGGCGCGCACGTGTCGTAGATGTAGAGGCGCGCACGTGTCGTAGTAGAGGAGCGCACGTAGCATGTACACGTACGTACAGCGGCGAGGGTGCAAGAAAGAAAATACGGACACATACATACATACGGGCAGGGTCTCGAACGCCTACTCGCGCATACATACATGGCTGGGTCGAAACGGAGAAACAGCGTCGTCGTCGTGTTCATGGGGAGCCAACCGGCTGGGTCGGAACAGAATGCATGGTCGTGTTCATCGGGAGGGCTTGGACGGAACAGGCGATGGAAACGAGGCCTGGCATACCGCACAACAGAGGAAACGGCCTTGTGTTCGACCGGCCACATTCAAAACGGGGTCCTATTGATCGGGAGGGGCATGGTGTACCGCAAAACGGAGGAAACAGATCTCCTACGGTCGAAACGGGGTCATGTTGATCGGGACGGGCGTGGCATACCGCAAAACGGAGGAAACGGACCTCCTACGGTCGAAACAGGGGTCCTGTTGATCGGGAGGGGTGTGGCGTACCGCAAAACGGACAAAACAGACTTGTGTTGGAGCGCTA
>NC_041393.1:248051678-248072340 GCF_002162155.2 Triticum dicoccoides
TCCAAGAGGCAGCATCGATCGGCTTCAGTTAGCAGCTAGCGAAGGAATCGCTCCATCGGGTTCAGTTAACAGCCATCGATCGATCGCTCGGGTTCAGTAACGCGTAGCCTGCAGTGCAATCGCTCGGGTTCAGTTAGAGCCCCACGCCTCGCTCGGCTTCAGTTAGAGCCAACGCCTCGCACACACACGCGCGTACGTACAAGAGAAATGCGCATCGCTCCACCCCCGACCTCCCACCGTAACCGGCAACTCCCTAAAATTTTCCTCCCCCTCGCTTCTACCACGGTTTTTCCGTCATGGACGGCCCAAAGAATGTCATGCAGCTGCGTCTCCGGCCCGCCCAGGACGAAAAGCCCATTTTCTGTCATGATTTTTTGTCATAGAAGTAGGAGCCCACCACATCTATGATGATACCGGGTTTTGTCACAGTTATCGTGATAGAAGTGTCATATGTATGACAGGAAAAAAATTTCGTTTGGCCCAAAATGTCACGGATGTGTCTTTTTTTTTTGTAGTGCTCAGACTGGGTGAAGTCGAAAGCTAGCATTCTTAAGGGAATATTCGGTTGGCGGACTAAATATGTTTTTACTTGTCACTTTATGAACCCCCAGATGTTATGTATGTTGTGGTTTTTTCAAACACAGTTCGGACATGCACATTAATGCATGCTTACCCAGGGAAAGGAACCCTTAACGGAACTATTCTCTCTGGAAGATGTTTCTTACGATCAAAATGTAATATAACATAACTAGCCGGATACTTGTCTGTTCAAGCAACTATGACCCCTACGCCTGGCTTCCACGCGTACCCCGGTTTACATTACTGAGCGGGTAATCGGAAGCACTCCGCACCTTCGGGTCCAGAGGTTGAAGCGAAAAGGTCTGCCATGACAAGCGTTTTACAATTCAGCTAGAGACATTAATTTGTCAAATGAAGTACATAGTCACTTAGACTCAAACACTTCTTATTCTATACCATTTAACAAGCTATCTAGCCTACAATCCTGCTGGGAATACTTGACAGCTACTTGGACCTGGTCATATACCAAACTAACGGGAATTTCTTCTCCATTTGACGCTACAGGTCCGACCCGGGCCCTGTGATTCGGGTTGAGCTTGGTATACCGAGTATTTACCATTGCCCATGCCTCTCGCGCACCTTCCCGGCAGGTCGATATCTTCCATAATCGGAAGCACCGCCGCGGTCCCTGGAGTAGATGTACAAGCCCCTCCATACTTCCTGGAGGGGAGTCAGATGGCCATAAAGCCTTAGCAATACTTTGCATCGCCTACCGAGCTCGCTCGAGCATTTGTGACAGCTCTTGCAGCAGATTGCTCGACGATCCGGACACCTTCTCTTTGGGACGGCCCGTCAATATACCTACAGATATAATTATTGTCAGTTTCTTTCTTTTCCGAACTATGTAAAGGTAAAGTCCAAACACATACTAAATATGTCACCTTGCAGCTTCTTATTCTCCTTCACAGAGTCAGCTAGCTGGGCTCGCACATTTTTTAGCTCTTCAACGAGCTTGGTGTTGGCATCTTGGAGTTTGTTCTTCTCCACCCTGACCTGCATCAGGATACGTTCGCCTGCGGCCAGTTGCCTTTGAGCTCCTGGAACTCCCGTTTGTGCGACCTTCGGTGCCTCTATCATAAAGATTTGCACTTGTATTAACAATCTTGGTATATGATTATGTTTTCTCGATGGAGGGGAACATTACCAGATGGTGCCTTCTTGGATTTCTCCAGTTCGGCAGTAGCAGCAGTCAGCTGGTTCTGACACTTTCTAGCTCTTGAGACAACAGATTGTTCTTCTTTGTGAGCACCTGGTCATATAACGATCCTTAAATCAGTTGTACCAACTGTTTCAAGTCTCTAGGGCTACTGGTATACGATTATCAGTTTTGTACAAATGTGTACTTACCCGCATATCTTTCAAATACTGATCTATGGCTCTGGTAAGCCCATCTAGAGCAGCTCGGATGTAAGCATCACCCGAGTTGAAGGCGTTGAAGGCCTCTTCTGAAAAACCAGGGTCGAGAAGAACGGCCCGCCGGCGTTGGTGATTCATGGCGCTTTCCACTTTGGAGTTTGTGACGGATACTTTATCCGACTCCTCTGCTGAGGTACAATCCGGTGTCACTTCTGTATTAGCCCCAGTCCTTGCGGCAGGGTTCGGAATCCGGCTCGTGGAGGCACGACCGGTAGGATCCTCGGACATGGTCCGGTGAATGTTTTCCTGATAAGACACAACGGATATTGTCACATTTTAAATGTGACAGCCATAGAGCATACTTAAAACAACCATACCTGCTTGCCAAAGGCTCGGTCGCGCTTTTATTGGCTGCCCTCTTTGAAGGCCTGCGTGTCGCCTCCCCTTTAGAGCATAGTATAGTGCTGTGGGTAAGGCGGAAGAGGGAAATTCTCCCAAGGGACAAGTTTCCTAATTACTTACATGCGACGCAGGGAGGAGACCGGGATAGTTGGCAATGATGGCCACTTTGGTGTCGTCATAGCTCGCCTAGTAAAACACCCCTTCCCCGAGCTCCATGAATATATCCAGATCCTCTTCGAATCTGGGATCGAGGGCCTGGTTGTGGTCCTCTGGCTGTGGTGCGGGGCTGTGGATCTCCCTGGTGACTTTCCGCAATTCCTGTTATAAATGACAGATTAATATTTATGAAAAGGGACTCAAGGAGTTGATGGAGTAAGGCAGTGGGACGGAAACTCACCTAGCTGGGAGGGTTGTGCATGGAAAATCCATCCCTGGGCTTAATATGGATGAACTCCTCCTCCTCCCCTTTGTATAATCCAGATAGTATTTTCGCCAAGGCAGCGGAAGTGTCTAGACCCTTCCGACCATAGCGGGTGGCATCATCTTCTCCATTAAAGTGCCACATGGGGCGCCATCGGTATTGGAATGGCTGAACCCCTCGCATTATGGATATTGCCATAAATTCAACTATTGACAATCCGGATTGAGCAAGCGTCTTTATCTTGCTCATTAGCTGATGGACTTCCATACTATCTTCCTCCCTGGGGCTCCGAGGGCGCCAGCTGAGGCGCTTCTTCAATGGAGTACTTGAATATTCAGGAAGACCCCTCCGGATTGGGTCAGGAAGGGAGACATCTTCAACATAAAACCATTCGGAAGGCCATTCTTCGGATGCCTTCTTAGGCGTACCGGATAGGTATCTGGTTCCGGTGATGCGCCATATCTCAGCTCCACCTACTTGGAATATTGATCCCTCATGATTCCGAGGGACGAGGCAAAACAGCTTCTTCCATAACTCGAAATGGGCCTCGCAACCCAGAAATAGCTCGCAAAGGGCAACATAACCCGCAATGTGCAGGATGGACGCAGGTGTGAAGTTGTGCAGTTGGAGGCCGTAGTACTCCAGTAGCCCTTGGAGGGATGGATGGATTGGAAATCCAATGCCTCTCAACAAATAGGGAACGAAACATACCCGTTCCCCCTGGATGGGTTGAGGAACTTCTCCGCCTGCTCCCCACCGCCGAAGGAAGCCAATCCGGCTCGTACGGGGACTAGATCTACGGGAGGATGGAATCCCTGGCTTTGCAGCATCACCAGTTGGTCGTGGGATACGGAACACCTTTCCCAATCACCCTGTTTGGGGCCGTGAGGGCGCGAGGAGGAGCTGCGAGCGCTAGCCATATTGGGGTGGTTTCTGCGGGCAAGCTCCGAGTATGCAGCCCGTTCGTCTGCCACGCATCCCTAGCATAGCGAACCTACAATATTTCACCTCCAGTTCATCTGTCCGAAAACGCGAAACACCGGGGATACTTTCCCAGATGTTTTCCCCTTTCGCCGGTATCACCTACTACCACGTTAGGGAACACCTAGCATCGCTCATTATCACGTCACGCATCATCATGCTTATGTTTGCATTGTATTTATTGTTTCTTCCCCCTATTCTCTTTGGTAGACTATGAGACCGACGCTGCTGCTGCCCCGTTCGACTACGGAGTTGACGACCCTTCCTTCTTGCCAGAGCAACCAGGCAAGCCCCCCCCCCCCACTTGATCACCAGATATCGCCTATTCTACCCTTTACTGCTTGCATTAGAGTAGTGTAGCATGTTACTGTTTCGGTTAATCCTATTCTGTTGCATAGCCTGTCATTGTTGCTACATCTGTTGACACCTTACCTGCAATCCTAAATGCTTAGTATAGGATGCTAGTTTATCATCTGTGGCCTTACATTCTTGTCTGTCTGCCTTGCTATACTATCGGGCCGTGATCACTTGGGAGCTGATCACGGGTATATCCTATACATACATACAAATGATAACCCACAAGTATAGGGGATTAATTGTAGCCTCTTTCGATAAGTAAGAGTGTCGAACCCAATGAGGAGCTAAAGGTAGAACAAATATTCCCTCAAGTTCTATCGACCACCGATACAACTCTATGCACACTTAACATTCGCTTTACCTAGAAGAAGTATGAAACTAGAAGTACTTTGTAGGTGTTGTTGGATAGGTTTGCAAGATAATAAAGAGTATGTAAATAAAAAGTAGGAGCTCTTTAGATAAAGAGCAATAAAGTAAATATAGCGAGTGTGGAAAAGTGGTGGTAGGAGTTGTGGAATTGTCCCTAAGCAATTGACTACTTTACTAGACCGATAGCAAGTTTTATGTGGGAGAGACATAAGCTAACATACTTTCTCTTCTTGGATCATATGCACTTATGATTGGAACTCTAGCAAGCATCTGCAACTACTAAAGATCATTAAGGTAAAACCCAACCATAGCATTAACATATCAACTCCCCTTTATCCCATACGCCACAACCCCCTTACTCGGGTTTATGCTTCTGTCACTCAAGCAACCCACTATAAGCGAATCATGCACATATTGCAACACCCTACAACGGGAATCCCTCACGCTTGCGCGACACGGAGGGCACAATAGGACAGCAACATAACCACAAGCAAATTAAATCAATCATAGCAATTCACCAATTACCGATAGGACAACAAAAATCTACTCACACATCATAGGATGGCAACACATCATTGGATAATAATATGAACCATAAAGCACCATGTTCAAGTAGAGGGTACATCGGGTTGCGGGAGAGTGGACCGCTGAATATAGATGGCGGAAGGTGATGGAGATGTTGGTGAAGATGATGGAGGTGTTGGTGTAGATCGCGGTGATGATGATGGGCCCCGGCGGTGTTCCAGCGCCACCGGAAGCAAGGGGGGAGAGCCCCCCTTCTTCTTCTTCCTTGACCTTCTCCCTAGATGGGAGAAGGATTTCCCCTCTGGTCCTTGGCTCCCATGGCGTGGGAGGGGCGAGAGCTCCTCCGAGATTGGATCTGTCTCTCTGTCTCTCTCTATTTCTGCGTTCTCAGATTCTTCCCTTTCACCGTTTCTTTTATCTCCGGAGATCCGTAACTCCGATTGGGTTGAAACCTTCGCCCAGATTTTTCTCTGAAAATTAGCTTTCTTGCGGCAAAAGAAGAGCGTCAACCACCTTATGGGGTGCCCACGAGGGTCAGGGGCGCGCCCCCTGCCTCGTGGCTCCCTCGGGCACCGTCTCGTGTTGATTTTTCCTCCCAAAAATCATAAATATTCCAAAAATATTCTCTGTCCATTTTTATCCCATTTGGACTCCGTTTGATATGGGGTTTCTGTGAAACATAAAACATGCAACAAACAGGAACTGGCACTGGGCACTGGATCAATATGTTAGTCCCAAAAATAATATAAAAAGTTGCCAAAAGTATATGAAAGTTTGAATAATATTGGCATGGAACAATCAAAAATTATAGATACGACGGAGATGTATCAACATCCCCAAGCTTAATTCCTGCTCGTCCTCGAGTAGCTAAATGATAAAAAAATAATTTTTGATGTGGAATGCTACCTAGCATAATCTTGATCATATATCTAATCATGGCATGAATATTAAGACACGAGTGATTCAAAGCAATAGTCTATCATTTGACATAAAAACAATAATACTTCGAGCGTACTAATAAAGCAATCATGTCTTTTCAAAACAACCCGGCCAAAGAAAGTTATCCCTACAAAATCATATAGTCTGGCTATGCTCCACCTTCATCACACAAAATATTCAAATCATGCACAACCCCGATGACAAGCCAAGCAATTGTTTCATACTTTTGACGTTCTCAAACCTTTTCAACTTTCACGCAATACATGAGCATGAGCCATGGATATAGCACTATGGGTGGAATAGAGTATGATGGTGGAGGTTGTGTGGAGAAGACAAAAAGGGAGAAAGTCTCACATCGACGTGGCTAATCAACGGGCTATGGAGATGCCCATCAATTGATGTCAATGCGAGGAGTAGGGATTGCCATGCAACGGATGCACTAAGAGCTATAAGTGTATGAAAGCTCAAACTGGAAACTAAGTGGGTGTGCATCCAACTTGCTTGTTCATGAAGACCTCGGGCATTTGAGGAAACCCATCATCGGAATATACAAGCCAAGTTCTATAATGAAAATTCCCACTAGTATATGAAAGTGAAAGCATAGGAGACTCTACGAAAAACATGGTGCTACTTTGAAGCACAAGTGTGGTAAAAGGATAGTAACATTGCCCCTTGTCTTTTTTTCTCTCATTTTTTTATTTCCTCTTTTTTTGGTGGGCTTCTTTGGCTCCCTATTTTTTATTTGGGCTTCTTTGGCATTTCTTTTTTTCATTAAGTCCAGAGTCTCATCCCGACTTGTGGGGGAATCATAGTCTCCATCATCCTTTCCTCACTGGGGCAATGCTCTAATAATGATGATCATCACACTTTTATTTACTTACAACTCGATATCTAGAACAAAGATATGACTTTATATGAATGCCTCCGGCGGTGTACCGGGATGTGCAATGATCTAGCGTAGCAATGACATCAAAAAAACATCATGCTAGCTATCATACGATCATGCAAAGCAATATGACAATGAATGCTCAAGTCATGTATATGATGATGATGGAAGTTGCATGGCAATATATCTCGGAATGGCTATGGAAATGCCATGATAGGTAGGTATGGTGGCTGTTTTGAGGAAGATATAAGGAGGCTTATGTGTGATAGAGCGTATCGTATCACGGGGTTTGAATGCACCGGCGAAGTTTGCACCAACTCTCGAGGTGAGAAAGGGCAATGCACGGTATCGAAGAGGCTAGCAATGATGGAAGGGTGAGAGTGCGTATAATCCATGGACTCAACAGTAGTCATAAAGAACTCACATACTTATTGCAAAAATCTATTAGTCATCAAAACAAAGTACTACATGCATGCTCCTAGGGGGATAGATTGGTAAGAAAAGACATCGCTCATCCCCGACCGCCACTCATAAGGAAGACAATCAATAAATAAATCATGCTCTGACTTCATCACATAACGGTTCACCATGCGTGCATGCTTCGGGAATCACAAACCTCAACACAAGTATTTCTACTAATCCACAGTCGCCCACTAGCATGACTCTAATATCACCACCTTTATATCGCAAAACTATTGCAAGGAATCAAACAAATCATATTCAGCGATCTACAAGTTTTATGTAGGATTTTGTGACTAACCATGTGAATGACAAATTCCTGTCATCTCTCTAAATAGATATAAGTGAAGCAAGAGAGTTTAATTCTTTCTACAAAAGATATGCCCACGCTCTAACAAATATAAGTGAAGCAAAAGAGCATTCTACAAATGGCGGTTTTCTATGTGAAGAGAAACAGGCAATCCAAACTTCAAATGATATAAGTGAAGCACATGAAGCATTCTATAAAGCCATACTCAAAAGATTTAAGTGAAGTGCAATGGGAATTCTATAAATCAACCATGGACTATATCATACCAGCATGGTGCATAAAAGAAAAGTGAAAAATAAATGCAAAAGACGCTCCAAGACTTGCACATATCGCATGAACGAAACGAATCCGAAAACATACCGATACTTGTTGAAGAAAGAGGGGGATGCCTTCCGGGGCATCCCCAAGCTTAGACGCTTGAGTCTCCTTGAATATTTACTTGGGGTGCCTTGGGCATCCACAAACTTGAGCTCTTTCCTCTCCTCCTTTTCCTCATATCGAGACCTTCTCAATCAAACACTTCATCCACACAAAACTTCAACAGAAAACTCGGTAAGATCCGTTAGTATAATAAAGCAAATCACTACTCTAAGTACTGTTGCAAACCAATTCATATTTTTTTTTGAATTGTGTCTACTGTAATATAACTTTTCCATGGCTTAATCCACTGATAGAAATTGATAGTTTCATCAAAACAAGCAAACTATGCATCAAAAATAGAATCTGTCAAAAATAGAACAGTCTGTAGCAATCTGAACATTCACCATACTTCTGGTACCCCAAAAATTCTAGCAAAATTAGGAAAAATAAAAAATTTGTACAGAAATATAGTGCAAAAAGTTTTAGAACCGTTTGACGTTCCAGTAAAAAATGTACGTCGCGCACTACAACCAAAGTTTCTGTCCTGCACCGTACAAACCAACAAGCATTGTAAACATCCTAAAGGCAAACCTTGACACATTATTTTTATAATACAATGGAATTGTACAAGGGGAAAATTATTTTTGATGAAAAGTTTCTGTAATTAAGATTCACAAAGTTTCCGTGAGCATGAACAAAGTTCAAGGAGCTCTCCCACTTCAACAATGCTTGTCTTTCTCACTTTCACTTTCCTTTTTGAAAAGGTTTTGCGTTCCCATCTTTATTTTTTTTGTTTTTAAACTATATAAAAGCACTCAACAGAAATAAATGACTCTCTAAAACTTCCGGGTTGTCTCCCTGGTAGCACTTTCTTTAAAGCCATTAAGCTAGGCATATGGTGCTCAAGTAATGAATCCGCCTGGATCCCAAGGTATATCAAAGCCAATTTTAATTAACAATGATTTTTAATTTAGTAGTGAGCACAAAGTAACATATATCAAGCAATGACGAAGTCTAACTCTCTTCCTATGCATCGGCATGTCATAAAAGAACAATTCATGCACACATAGTAAAGGCCAATGCATAGTAAAAGCAGTTTCTTGCAACTCTATCGTGTTGGAAACATAGAGCAGTGGAGATATAGTTCCTCTCTCATAATAATTGCAAGTAGGAGCAGCAATCACATGCATACTATATCTATCAAAATCATCATGTGTAGTAGTAAAACGCAACCCATCAATATAATCCTTAATAAGCAGAAACTTCTCCGATATAGTGTAGTTTGGATAATTCAAAAAGATAATAGGACTATCATGCGTGGGTGCAATAGCAACAATTTCATGTTTAACATAAGGAACTATAGCAATTTCATCTCCATAAGCATAATTCATATTGGCATCTTGGCCACAAGCATAGCAAGCATCATCAAAAAGGGATATTTCAAGAGAATCAACAGGATCATAACAATCATCATAGCAATCATCCTTCGGTAAGCACGAAGGGGAATTAAACAATGTCTGAGTTGAAGAGTTACTCTCATTAGAAGGTGGGCATGGGTAGCTAATCCGCTCTTCCACCTTTTGGTCTTCGCTCTCCTCATCATCTTTTTCATCCAATGAGTTCACAGTTTCATCAATTTCTTCTTCCATAGACTCCTGCAAAATATTAGTCTCTTCTTGGACAGCGGAGGAGTCCTCAATATATGGTTTAACATAGGCATTAGAAGCATAATTATCATAACAATATTTAAATATGGTAAAATTTTCAGATTTGTAGAGAGTAGCATCATACTTTTCAATCAAAGAAGCAATTTCATAAGCACCCTTAAAAGCGACAAATTCTTCAATTTGTTGAACATCATAGTAATTATAAACACCCTTAGCATACGAACATACGATTCCATTATCACTAAACTCACATTGGTAGGGAAGGTGTTTCTTAGGGTTTTTAGAACAACAAATAAAATCATATATTTCACATAAATTCCAAGCATAGTATTGCAAACGATGAATTTGATCCAGTAAAAGTTTCCCTTTTTCAGATATACGGTGTCGCACATAACAAGCATGCTCATCTAAATATTTGCCCTCAACTAAGCTAGTTGGGGTTTCAGCACAAGCACAAAGGGATCAAAGATGATCCAAGTAAAAAGCTTCAGGAGTGTGATAGATTTTGAGTGGTTCTTCAACCATTAGAGTAGTAGGTACAACTATTTTTTTTGTCATTTTATGTTTCCTACCCATAATTAAAGATAGAAAACAACTAAGAACAGCAAATAAAAATTACTTAGTGATAAAGCAAACAAGCACATATGAGAATATTCACCCCACACTATGACTCCCCGGCAACGGCGCCAGAAAAAGGTCTTGATAACCCACAAGTATAGGGGATCAATTGTAGCCTCTTTCGATAAGTAAGAGTGACGAACCTAACGAGGAGCTAAAGGTAGAACAAATATTCCCTCAAGTTCTATCGACCACCGATACAACTCTATGCACACTTAATGTTCGCTTTACCTAGAACAAGTATGAAACTAGAAATACTTTGTAGGTGTTGTTGGATAGGTTTGCAAGATAATAAAGAGTACGTAAATAAAAATTAGGGGCTATTTAGATAAAGAGCAATAAAGTAAATATAGCGAGTGTGGAAAAGTGGTGGTAGGAGTTGTGGAATTGTCCCTAAGCAATTAACTACTTTACTAGACCGATAGCAAGTTTTATGTGGGAGAGGCATAAGCTAACATACTTTCTCTTCTTGGATCATATGCACTTATGATTGGAACTCTAGCAAGCATCCGCAACTACTAAAGATCACTAAGGTAAAACCCAACCATAGCATTAACATATCAAGTCCCCTTTATCCCATACGCCACAACCCCCTTACTCGGGTTTATGCTTCTGTCACTCAAGCAACCCACTACAAGTGAATCATGAACATATTGTAACACCCTACAGCGGGAATCCCTCATGCTTGCGCGACACAAAGGGCACAATAGGATAGCAACATAACCACAAGCAAATTAAATCAATCATAGCAATTCACCAATTACCGATAGAACAACGAAAATCTACTCAGACATCATAGGATGGCAACACATGATTGGATAATAATATGAAGCATAAAGCACCATGTTCAAGTAGAGGGTACAACGGGTTGCGGGAGAGTGGACCGCTGAATATAGATGGGGGAAGGTGATGGAGATGTTGCTGAAGATGATGGAGGTGTTGGTGTAGATCACGGTGATGATGATGGCCCCCGACGGCGTTCCGAGCGCCACCGGAAGCAAGTGGGAGAGAACCCCCCTTCTTCTTCTTCTTCCTTGAACTTCTCCCTAGATGGGAGAAAGGTTTCCCCTCTGGTCCTTGGCTCCCATGGCGTGGGAGGGGCGAGAGCCCCTCCGAGATTGGATCTGTCTCTCTGTCTCTCTCTGTTTTTGCGTTCTCAGATTCTGCCCTTTCACCGTTTCTTTTATATCCGAAGATCCGTAACTCTGATCTGGTTGAAACCTTCAACCAGATTTTCACTGAAAATTAGCTTTCTTGCGGCAAAAGAAGAGCATCAACCGCCTTACGAGGTGCCCACGAGGGTCAGGGGCGTGCCCCCCTACCTCGTGGCTCCCTCGGGCACCGTCTCGCGTTGATTTTTCCTCCCAAAAATCATAAATATTCCAAAAAATATTATCCGTCCGTTTTTATCCCATTTGGACTCCGATATGGGGTTTCTGTGAAACATAAAACATGCAACAAACAGGAACTGGCACTGGGCACTGGATCAATATGTTAGTCCCAAAAATAATATAAAAAGTTGCCAAAAGTATATGAAAGTTTGAATAATATTGGCATGGAACAATCAAAAATTATAGATGCGACGGAGACGTGTCAACATACAAATACAGATGGTGACTAAAGTTGGGTCGGCTCGTTGAGTACCCGTGGTTGATTCACGGATTGGGGGCTAAAAGGACATACTTTCCCGACGGACCTTTGTGTGGATCTTTGTGGCAGAGCGACAGGGAAGGTTGAGACCACCTAGGTGAGGGGTGGGCCTGGCCCTAGTCGGCGTTCGTAGTTACTTTAGAATAGCACGCTTAACGAGATCTTGGTATTTGATCTAAGTCTGGCCACTGGCCTATACGCACTAACCAACTGTGCGTGAACAGTTATGGGCACTCGACATCATGGTATCAGCCGAAGCCTTCTTGACGTCAGCGACTGAGCGGCACGCGCCGGGTTGGACTGGAACACCTGCCCTTGTATAAGGGAGGCTAGGTCTGCTCATCGGCCGCGTATGCAACATGCAGGTATGCAACGGGCAATGGGCCCAGACCCCTGCGTGCATAGGATTTAGACCGGTGTGCTGACCTCTCTGTTGTGCCTAGGTGGAGCTGCGATGTGTTGATCTTCCGAGGCCGGGCATGACCCAGGAAAGTGTGTCCGGCCAAAGGGGATCAAGCGTGTTGGGTTATGTGGTGCACCCCTGCAGGAAAGTTTGTCTATTCGAATAGCCTTGTCCCTCGGTAAAAGGACGAACCAGAGTTGTACCTTGACCTTATGACAACTAGAACAGGATACTTAATAAAACACACCCAGACAAGTTCCAGAGACAACCCGGTGATCGCTTTCCCACAGTGCGATGAGGGGAGGGTCGTCGGGCAGGATTATGCTATGCGATGCTACTTGGAGGACTTCAATCTACTCTCTTCTGCATGCTGCAAGATGGAGGCTGCCAGAAGCGTAGTCTTCGATAGGACTAGCTATCCCCCCTCTTATTCTGGCATGCTGCAGTTTAGTCCACTAATATTTCCTCTTTACACTTATACCCATGCATAAGTAGTGTAGATCCTTGCTTGCGAGTACTTTGGATGAGTACTCATGGTTGCTTTGCTCCATCTTTCCCCCCTTTTCCCTCTTCTTCCCGGATGCCGCAACCAGATGTTGGAGCCCAGGATCCAAACGCCACCATCGACGACGACTCCTACTACACTGGAGGTGCCTACTACTACGTGCAGGCCACTGACGATGACCAGGAGTAGTTTAGGAGGATCCCAGGCAGGAGGCATGCGCCTCTTTCGATCTGTATCCCAGTTTGTGCTAGCCATCTTATGGCAACTTGTTTAACTTATGTCTATACTCAGATATTGTTGCTTCCGCTGACTCTTTTATGTTCGAGCACTTATATTCGAGCCCTTGAGGCCCCTGGCTTGTAATATGATGCTTGTATGACTTATTTTACTTTTAGAGTTGTGTTGTGATATCTTCCCGTGAGTCCCTGATTTGATCATACACATTTGCGTGCATGATTAGTGTACAATTGAATCGAGGGTGTCACAAGTTGGTATCAGAGCCGACTGCCTGTAGGAATCCCCTTCCACACTCCTTAGCCGAAGTCGAGTCTAGTCACTACAAAACTTTTACTAACATGGTTGTGTGTCTTACGGGCCCACTTCGCCATTCGGATGGTATTAGGATCTTTTACTCCTCGACCTTTACTCTGGGGCTCTGAACTCTCTTCTACTTGGATTAAATGATTTTGTTAACTCTAACTCTAGGTTCTCGTAACTATTTCTCCCAGAGAGCCCTCATTCCGGAAGATCACCTCCTTCGTCAGAAGATTCTGAGGATATCCCTCGATATTTTCCCGAGACCCTTGTGGTCATTGCCTTTGCAATCCACTGTCACCGATATATCCCTATGGATATCTATATGCACTTGTCATTCTCTTGATCATTCCTCATTGCTCTTGTTGTTACAAGATGCCTCGAAATATTCACCATTGTCCCGAGAATCCTTTGAGTTTACTGTCTTGCAGTTTTATTTTGCATGAAAACCCTTATGGATTTTTCCTCACATATATCAAGGGCCCGTTCTTCTCAATTGTTCATGTGTCTCACGTAATTCTTCGGAATACTTTTCGATCTTTCGAAAATCCTCTGCAGCCTCTTACTCTTGAAACTCTTGCCTGCTTGCATTATGGTTAATTCCATATGACTAGTAGTCCTCGTTAACATCCCTTGCCTTAGTCATTTTGAGCCTATTGATTCAATGTGTGCGTATGCACGCAGTCATCAGGTTATCCTTTTTAAAATTATCTTTTCGGCTCAGGCGTCATTCCGGACATGAGTTGGTTCTCGGCAATTCAAACCTTTATTGATTGCCCAACTAAGTGTTTTCAACTTGTCCATCCTTGATCAGAGCGTCTGCTTCTCATCCTTCATTTTGAAAACCATAATTTCTTTCTATTTAAGCATCAGACTAATTAGGTGATTCTTGAATCTGATGCCTCTGCATTCTTCTTCCTCTAAGTGAGTACCGATACTCACATCGGCTCCGTTGTGGATCGCCCAATCCATTGTTGGATGGTTATCCGACAGTGTCCTTCATATTCAATCACCTTGTGAGTCCTCCTCCTCATACATAATGCCTTTAGTAAATTGTATCCTCTGCTTGGCCAACCATGCTCTGCTTTCGAGCTTGTGTATTTACTTTTGAAACTTGTGGTATATGTTACTAAGATGCCCGATGGGTTGAACCTATGTCTTCCCCTAATCCGTGAGAACCAGAAAGTTTTCACAAGTCATACTCTTCCGGTGTTCTACCAGATAAAATTCCAACACTACAGTTTTTATCAAAGCAAGAGGTGAATGAAATGATATGCATTAAAGAAGTGGGAGTCGACCTTGAACTTTATGTTCATGCCCATGAAAATGATGTAGACCGTCTCGGAAGCTTCTTGCAAAATGATTGTCCAGCTCTATGATTCTTTCGGTATTCTTGAAATTGATTCCTTACAGTTACGGTTCCGACCATGCTGTCCTGATCTAATATATCTGATGGGAATTCAATCCAGTGCATCGTCTATTTTTGGCAAGGTTGAAGTATCTACCGACATAGGTCAATGACCCGGTTCTACTTCTATTATGTTCTACCTTCGAGTATTACCCCCTGGTATCTTGAAGATGTCTTGCCATTGCACCACATCTTACTAACTTTGTTGAAGTAATGTCTTTCCTTTTCTTAATCACTCTATGGGTTCTGGGTTGTTGTCAACTGAGGACACCGACAAGTGAAATTATTCTGCACTACAAGTCAAATACCCCTAGTATTTTTACTAGGGAATTCTAGACTATCGACTGCATCCTCGTCTTGCTACCTTTGACTGTGCGACCGCGTCCTTCTCTGGTGCAGGCATTCTTCAGTGTGTGAGCACGACTTACATTCAGCTTTCAACATCATGTTGCTTGTCTTGAAAGGCAACTTTGGTTCTGAGCTTGCATCTTATATATTGATCCTATAACTTGCCACTTCGTCATTCCATTGCTTGTTATCGTTGTTGATTGATTGCATCCTCGTGAAACCTCCCGGCAAATGTGTCGGATCACCTTCAACACTTTGACTTCTTCCGAGATGTCAATTGTGTTCATGATGAGAAATACCCTCCTTGCCCTCGATGATTTTTATTATCATCGACAACACCCTTGACTTCCTTTCATCGCGAACTTGTCCACATTATGAATACAACTTGCTCTCCAGCTAGTGTTGTGTTCTGCCTTAAAGTATTACTGTCTTTTATGTCGAGAATGTTATGGGGATCACTCCACCTCTTAGAAATTCTCGGTATGATGATACTTCTCACCATCACCATTCTTCCTTGGTCCCTGTGTTGTTTTTAATCGGGATACCAATATGTTAACGATGCTGCTTGAGTTCTGTACTTCTAGCAACACTATTGCTTTGAAGTTAATGATCGATAGTTCGTTCTTAGACTGTTGGTTATTGAATCGTCACTCTAACATTGATCTTGTTGCCTAAGGTCATATTTCGGGCACACCTTTCAACTAATGATTGATGGTGTATGTTTTACTCGAGCATACAACATTATATCATTTGAATTGACAAGTGCCATCTTCTTGTTCACATTATTGTGGAAATCCATCTGTTTGGAATTCTCGATGAATTGTCACTGAGCCCATCAGCCACCTCCTCATTCTCTCATTTAATGATGAACTATTGTTTCAGGAACCCGCTCCCACAGTTCATTTCCCGAGAATCTTGCAATGTCATTTCATCGATTTGTGTTGCACCTTTTCTTCTCGGACATCCTGAGTCTGAGGTATCATGACACCAATCCGATCTGAATCTCGGTTAGATATGATGGTTGGGACAACTTTCCAGGAGTTATGATGTTGGTCCTTTGATGACCCGGTAATATGATGGCATGCCTAGCACCCCTGGCTGGAGGACCTATTATTATAATTTCTTTTGCAAGGATAACCATTCTTCCTGGAGGAAATTGTAGGACTTATTTTACAAGTTGCTCCTGATGGATCATTTGTGTATCCAAAGTCCGGCCCTTGATTGAAACACCATATCATTGCTACCTCGAAGCATGACTATGATACCCCGCTCATCAACAAGAACATTGGAGGCGCGATGCTAAATGTTTCTTGGTCAGTTATCCAAACACCGTTGTATGGGTAACATCTTGATTAATCCTTGCCTCTTTATCTGAATGGTTGAGTACTTGCTCTCCTACCCTATATGCCATGTTCTGCTTGCCCATGGGAAGGATATACTCCTAATAATTGTGTGTAATTATAATTTTCCTTTCCATTGTTATGTTCAATCTGATAATCACGTTTTCCTTTCCATTCTTTTGTTTAACCTTTCTTGTAATCTGACTTAGTTGAGCAGAGATAATTCCCTGCTTAGGTAAGCACCTTGTTGTACCACTTTGTTGGTAAGACCCTATTACTATTGTTGATGACATTCCGGTAACCACCGATGGGTGAGAACTTTGCCAATTGGTTTGCCTCGTTCAACGAGCAGGAGAATAGTTCTCTTTGTCCCTCGCCCTTGGTACCAACATAACTGACAGGCTATTCTCTGACCTGTCTTGCTATCATGACCGTGCAAGATGTCAGTGCCCTTCCTACTTTTAACCTACATGGTGGGCCCATAACCCACAGTTCCACAGGATCGAAACCTGACTCTCCTGTACACCCCCTATTTCCATAATTATTCATCGTGCATGGCCTCATATGTAATTCACGAGCCACCTTCCGATGAGATCATCAATTCTGGTATCAAACACAATATCTATTCCCGTTACTATGAACCCCTTTTCATGCCCTGTTTCAGGCACCAAACAATTGCCTGCCTGCTCAAAACTTTCCATGATACCTCCTTACTTTACTCTCGATATTTCCTTAAGTTTCAATTCGAGAGTTACTTTCCGCCACCTTCCCCGATGTTATCGACCAGATAGTCAACCTTGCAGAGGTACGTTCTCCCGGAATACCCACCCTTCATTCTTTCGTAAGTATGATGGAGTTCCCGAAGGAAGAATGACAACTTTGTCACGATGCCCTGAAGTAGAGAACTAAAGACATCAACAAAAGGATCGACTACTTCAGGAAGATCAACCAAGGTCGAGAAGATTCGTTAGAAATTCGTAACCAGGCCTTTCCCCTTAGTCCCCCTCTTAAATCTCGGGACGAGATTTCTTGTAGTGGAGGAGAACTGTGACGCCCGGATAATCAAGCTACAATAATTCCACGTTAATGATGCCACATCACCTCAGTTACTGTTGTGAAACTCGCGTTAGTTCAAAACCGATTCAAATTCCATTTTAAAATAAAGGTGTAACACCCCGGATGTAACTTTCCCTCTTTGTAACTCCTACTCTTGCCATTTTAGGCTATGTGATATGATATTCCCTCCGTGGTTGGGTTTTGTCTTTTGTTTTGCATTTTATTAATGTCATGCATATCATATCATGCCATCATGTGCATCTCATTTGCATACGTGTTCGTCTCATGCATCCGAGCATTTTCCCCGTTGTCCGTTTCGCAATCCGACACTCCCACATGCACCGGCGCACCCCTCTTGTCTCTTTTTCGTGTGCGGGTGTTAAACGTTCTCGGAATGGACCGAGCCTTGCCAAGTGGCCCTGGTATAGCACCGGTAGACCACCTGTCAAGTTTCAGGTCATTTGGAGCTCGTTTGGTACTCCAACGGTTAACCGCATATCCGCAAAGGCCTCTTTTGAGTTGCAGCCCAACAACCCTCCAAAACAGCCCAATAACCCATCTAAGTCACTTCCATGCTCTCCGTCGTCGGATCACGATCGTGTGGGCGAAAGCTACACCTCATTTGGACACTCCTAGCTCCCTCTACCTATAAATATAGCCTCTCCCCGAAATTCATGGGCAAACCCTAGACGAAATCGTCCCTGTCGCCACCGGACACGTCCGGCCGCCGCCGGACGAATCCCGCCGCCGCCCGCGTCCATCCAGGAGCTGCCACGTGTCGCCCATCCGCCGTTCTCCCCGCCGGCCCGCCGAGCCCGTGCCAGGCCCCGTGGCCCGCCTCCGCCTCCGCCGCCCCGCGGACCCGGGCGCCCGCGGCTCGCCCGCGGCTCGCCCGCGTCGCGCCGCCGCCCGCGGCCGCCGCCGCCTCCGGTCACTGTCCTCGGCCGCCCGGCCGCCGCCTTGCCGCCCGGAACCAGCCGCCGCTGCCCACCTCGCCCGCGCCGCCTCCGCCGCGCCCGGCCGCGCCCGGATCCGGCCGGCCTCGCCCAGATCCGGCCACCCCAGTCTTCTCCGGCGAGCTCCGGGGCAACTTCGGCGAGATCCACCGCCGTCTCGGCTCGCGTGCCGACGAACCCTAGGTTGACCCGATTTTTCCTCTTAAGTAATTTTTTTCATTCTGCAGATATTTTGTTGCATGTTCATCATATCACAACTTTGCACTCGTGGCTCCGTTTTGGGCGTGTAGCATACCGAATTGTTCGTCCCGAAGAGTACATCATTTATTCTCATTGCATCATTTTCATTTGAGTTCATCTTGATGCCTGAAATGCTGTTGGAAGAGTGCTTCATAATGTTAGTTTCAGATTCGTACCAGAACATGCACTTTTGTCATTTTTGCCATGATTGATGTGTGCATCCTATGTACTTGATCCCTACATGTGTTTTGAACTATGCCATGTCTTCTTTACATAGGTACTTGCCATGTATTTTTGTGATCAATGTGGTGACTAGCACAAGCATGCAAACTAGGCTTCGTGATATTGCTGATTTTAGTCCCTGTTCTGCTGTTATTTTGATGCCATGTAAACATGATGCTACAGAGATATCCATGCTTATTTTGAGATACTTCAGTAAGTATGTTTTGAACATATGGTTATGATATATCCATTCATGCCCCTGTTTGAAATTATGGAGTAGTCTAGCATGTCATTTTCGTGCTCTACTTTTGCTTCAAAATGTTTCCTTGCAGATTGTTTACATGGTATTCAATATTGCCAAGGTTGTTGTAGCTGATCCGTGTATGTTATGATGTTGTTCTTGCCATGTATAGATTCTATGCCATGTCTTCTTGGTGGATGTATGCTTAGTTTATCATGAAATGCTCTGCAGCGAGTGCATCGAGCTCGCGAAGATGCCTTCATAATTCTGTCAATGCAATGCTCTGTTTGCTGAATCTGTTAACGAAACTTGCTATGTTTACATGGGTGCCATCATATTCTCTGGTCCTTTTTGGCTTATGGTCAGTAAGGGACTTTTGATCTATGCTTTGATTAGATTCATGCCATGCCTTGTTTTGCTATTATAAGTTCCTGTAGCATGTGGATAACTTGCTCTGAACATTGCTTCGTGATGCTGTTTATGCCATGTCAAACCTGATATCTTTTGCACTTTTCCCATGCTTGTTTGAACCTGTTATGATGTGATTTAGCCGTAGCTCAGTGTTCCTATTTTGTTAAGCATCTCGTGTAGATCACTGCCATATGCTTTGTTTTTATGTTGGGGTGCTGTAGCATAGTTTCTTGTTGCATGCTAAATAGCATCATGTTGTTAATCGCAGATTTGCGCCATTATTGTTTTGCTTGCCATTTGCAAACCGTGCATCCGATTCCGGTGATCTTTATATCGATTTCAACCGAAATCATCTCATCTTTCCAGAGGCATACTTGGTTTGCCAAGTTGATGCCTTGTTCATCCTTTTTCCTCCCGGAGCACGCATACGCTTTGCATATCACATCTCGCATATCATGACATGTATTGCATCATGTTGCTTGTGCATTGCACCGTGATTTATTGTGGTTCCTTTGCTTGTGTTCTTGCTTTGGGTAGAGCCGGGAGACGAGTACATGCATGAGGAACCTGTTGAGTACACTAACGAGGATCAAGCCTTCGACAACTCTGAGAACCTTGCAGGCAAGATGACCATACCTTCGATATCACTTCTATCTTTGCTTGCTAGTACTCGCTCTATCGCTATGTTATCTCTACCTGCCATTATTTATCATGCCTCCCTATTGCCATGTCAAACCTCTAACCATCCTGTCCTAGCAAACCGTTGTTTGTCTATGTCACCGCTTTTGCTCAACCCCTCTTATAGCGTTGCTAGTTGCAGGTGAAGATGAAGTTTGTTCCTGGTTGGAACATGGATATTTTGGGATATCACAATATCTCTTGTTTAATTAATGCACCTTATATACTTGGTAAAGGGTGGAAGGCTCGGCCTTATGCCTGGTGACTTGTTCCACTCTTGCCGCCCTAGTTTCCGTCATACCGGTGTTATGTTCCTTGATTTTGCGTTCCTTACGCGGTTGGGTGATTTATGGGACCCCCTTGACAGTTCGCTTTGAATAAAACTCCTCCAGCAAGGCCCAACCTTGGTTTTACCATTTGCCACCTAAGCCTTTTTCCCTT